>NW_024061497.1:300000-476147 GCF_016432855.1 Salvelinus namaycush
ATAGTCTTATAGTCCTAGCTACCATATAGTCTTATAGTCCTAGCTACCATATAGTCATATAGTCCTAGCCACCATAGCCACAGGAAGAAAGGGTGCTGAGGGTGCTGCAGCGATACGCCATCCCATCTCGTTTGTACCTAGTGAGACTTTCATTTGTTTTTCAACAGGATAATGACCCAACACACTTCCAGCCTGTGTAAGGGCTATTTTTCCAAGAAGGAGAGTGATGGAGTGCTGCATCAGTCGACAAAACCCCCCGACCTCAACCCAATTGAGATGGTTTGGGATAAGTTTGACCGCAGAGTGAAGGAAAAGCAGCCAACAAGTGATCAGCATATGTGGGAACTCCTTCAAGACTTTTGGAAAAGCATTCCAGGTGAAGCTGGTTTGGAGAATGTCAAGAGTGTGCAAAGCTGTATTCAAGGCAAAGGGTGACTATTTCAAGAATCTAAAACTTTTGACCAGTATTGTGCATTTGTAAATATGAAATTTGGCCAAAAGAATAATGAAATTAATTGCATAAAATTGTTTCAACTTGTTTCTATCCTAAGTAAAGAATCTAAGGAGCACATCTCTCCATTATAGTGTAAGATCTTCATAAATGTGTTCCATTATAAAACTACTGATGTCTTGCCACAGATTCCTCACATGAACACAATCCCCAAAAAGATGCAACACTGTTTCTGGGTGGTCATTACAAAAGGTACAATTTGAAATTATGATGTTTTTTTACTTCTTCATATCGTGCTTGGCAGGATAATATTTATGAATAATTGAAGAAGAAACGTCCTTAATTGTGTTAATAAGTAGGTATGTGTGAGGCAACATCCAAACTTTTTCCCAACAGATATTATCAATAAAACCATTCCAATGTATGTAAGGAACAGATACAACATTGAAACAAGGTTCCTATTCCTCTAATGTTGTTGAATGGCCTAAAGGAAAACGAATCTTTCCGACTGATGAGTCAACAGGGTTAATCGTAGGTATGTTCTGAGGATCAGGGCTTGACATGTTCCTGGATAATAAAACAACCCCTCTGGGGGAATGGCATATAAAACTATTACACAATCTGTAGGTGTTACAGGGATCTTGTAACGTGATAAGAATTCCTTATAATGGAGTAAAATACCCTTCCATTCATTCAATCTTCTATTCATTCTTATTTCTATGTTTACCACTATAGTAGGACGCTGCGCATGCGCGCATTGGCGTCCTTGGTGGCTACAATGTGAAGCCTGGAAAATAACTGGCAGAATTATGTAGGCGGGTAGGCTACCTGTTTTTCCTAAAATCCTGTTACTGAATATCGATAATCCGTAACTCCTTGTCCGTCGGTCAGGATTCTATCATGTGTGGATATCTGTAGACCTATAGAAACAGTCTGAACCGAACGTTTCTCCAAACCGGCACCTCGGCTGTGGTAGACAGCGCGCAAGACGCGCTTCCTCGTAGCCTAATATAGGTGCCGGTTTGGAGAAAAGTTCGGTTCAGACGGTTTCTATACAGTATTTTCTAAAGATATCCACACACAATCCGGTCCGACGGACAAGGGATTAATTAAAGACACATATGCCTTCCGTAACAAGTAGTCTACCCCCCTAAAGAATTTCACCTGTTATTTTCCGTGCGCCGCATTGTAGCCACTTACTGTAGGACGCCCATGCGCAGCGTCCAATATAGGGCTGTACTGGGCACAGATGAGGTCTTCATAAATTATATTCTTCAAGAATCGTAAAATGAAATTGCCATTGAACAGTTATATTGCAGATTGTTGCCTACCTTATCGTTTAATCGTCTTTCTCTCTCCGCAGCCTGAGTGGAGAATAGCAGGGTTCATCCTCATGTTATGTGGATCACTGGATGATAGTAATACAACCTGAAAGGATATTAGGACACAAATCAAACTAGACTGTAAATGTGTTGTCATTTCCTATGGACAACTAAATCTACTAGTTGTCTGCTGCTACAGTGACCTTGTGTGTCGATATACCTATTTTACTTTCACTTATACTTCCGTGTATAAAAGTATTATTGGGGCGGTTCAGCAAGATGCAACGTTTTTGAACAGATATAAAATACACTTTGTAGGACAAACACGTCTCAGACATTTATTATAAGAAATCACGTTAGCTCTATTATTGTCATTTTAATGGCAACATTCGACTATTTTTGGCTACTGAAAATAGTTTTGTTGTAGTAGTCACCAGCAGGAACGCTGTCTCATACTTTCCAGGGGTGTATTCAATCGTGAAGATCGTAGCAAAACGTTTTGCAACAACAACGAGCGTTTCTCATTGGATAAGCTCAGGTTAGTCCCTCCCTGTTTCTGACGGTTTGTTTCCGTTTGGTTCCTGATGAATACACCTCATGGCAACGTTCAGTCACCAAACGTTGTCGAATGTTTCAGAATACCACATATAGAGCTGATTCATGCATTATGAATGAAGCCGGTCGGTCGGTCTATTAAAAGCTACAGGAGTTATAATCTTAATGACGTGTAAACTATGATGCAGAACTTGTCTCTGGAGTTTCCAGGCTGCTTGCTGAATGAATGTACTACAGCAGTGAGCAGTCAGTGGTCTGTTGCAGTCTGAGTCTGATGCTTTAACTTAGAAGCTTCAGCAGTTTAACATCCAGTATGTTCTAGAAGGACACTTCATGCACTATTATAACATGTTCTAGTATATAAAGTCTGAATGATCAGTTTTAGCTGAATACAGTCTAAATATTAAAGTGTCTTTGAACGGGGTTTGGTAGTAAGTGCCAGGATCACCGGTTTGTGTCAAGAACTGCAACGCTGCTGGGTTTTGCAAGAACTGCAACGCTGCCGGCGTCCTATACAGAGCTATACTGCGCACAGATGAGGTCTTTATGAATTATATCATTCAAGAATCGTTCATAGCTACCATGTAGTCTGATAGCTACCATATAGTATTATAGTCCTAGTTACCATATAGTCTTATAGTCCTAGCTACCATATAGTCTTATAGTCCTAGTTACCATATAGTCTTATAGTCCTAGTTACCATATAGTATTATAGTCCTAGTTACCTTATAGTATTATAGTCCTAGTAACCATATAGTCTTATTGTCATAGCTACCCTGTAGTCTTATAGTCCTAGCTACCATATAGTCTTATTGTCATAGCTACCCTGTAGTCTTATAGTCTTATAGTCCTAGCTACCATATAGTCTTATTGTCATAGCTACCCTGTAGTCTTATAGTCTTATAGTCCTAGCTACCATATTGTCTTATAGTCCTCTCTACCATATAGTCTTATTGTCATAGCTACCCTGCAGTCTTATAGTCCTAGCTACCATATAGTCTTATTGTCATAGCTACCCTGTAGTCTTATTGTCATAGCTACCCTGTAGTCTCATAGTCCTAGCTACCCTGTAGTCTTATAGTCCTAGCTACCATAGAGTCTTATTGTGATAGCTACCATATAGTCTTATAGTCCTAGCTAGCATATAGTCCTAGCTACCATATAGTCTTATAGTCCTAGCTACCATATAGTCTTATAGTCCTAGCTACCATATAGTCTTATAGTCCTAGCTACCATATAGTCTTATTGTCATAGCTACCATATAGTCTTATAGTCCTAGCTACCATATAGTCTTATAGTCCTAGCTACCATATAGTCTTATAGTCCTAGTTACCATATAGTCTTATAGTCCTAGCTACCATATAGTCTTATAGTCCTAGCTACCATATAGTCTTATTGTCATAGCTACCATATAGTCTTATTGTCCTAGCTACCATGTAGTCGTATAGTCCTAGCTACCATATAGTCTGATAGTCATAGCTACCATATAGTCTTATAGTCCTAGCTACCATATAGTCTTATAGTCCTCTCTACCATATAGTCTTATAGTCCTCTCTACCATATAGTATTATAGTCCTAGCTACCATATAGTCTTATAGTCCTAGCTACCATATAGTCTTATAGTCCTAGCTACCATATAGTCTTATAGTCCTCTCTACCATATAGTCTTATAGTCCTAGCTACCATATAGTCTTATAGTCCTAGCTACCCTGTAGTCTTATAGTCCTAGCTACCATATAGTCTTATTGTCATAGCTACCCTGTAGTCTTATAGTCCTAGCTACCATATAGTCTTATTGTCATAGCTACCCTGTAGTCTTATAGTCCTAGCTACCATATAGTCTTATAGTCCTAGCTACCATATAGTCTTATAGTCCTAGCTACCAAATAGTCTTATAGTCCTAGTTACCATATAGTCTTATAGTCATAGCTAACATATAGTCTTATAGTCATAGCTAACCTGTAGTCTTATAGTCCTAGCTACCATATAGTCTTATTGTCATAGCTACCATATAGTCTTATAGTCCTAGTTACCATATAGTCTTATAGTCCTAGCTACCCTGTAGTCTTATAGTCCTAGCTACCATCCATATAGTCTTATAGTCCTACCATATAGTCTTATAGTCCTAGCTACCATATAGTCTTATAGTCCTAGCTACCATATAGTCTTATTGTCATAGCTACCATATAGTCTTATAGTCCTAGCTACCATATAGTCTTATAGTCCTAGCTACCATATAGTCTTATTGTCATAGCTACCATATAGTCTTATAGTCATAGCTAACCTGTAGTCTTATAGTCCTAGCTACCATATAGTCTTATTGTCATAGCTACCATGTAGTCTTATAGTCCTAGCTACCATATAGTCTTATTGTCATAGCTACCCTGTAGTCTTCTAGTCCTAGCTACCATATAGTCTTATTGTCATAGCTACCCTGTAGTCTTATAGTCCTAGCTACCATATAGTCTTATTGTCATAGCTACCCTGTAGTCTTCTAGTCCTAGCTACCATATAGTCTTATTGTCATAGCTACCCTGTAGTCTTATAGTCCTAGCTACCATATAGTATTATTGTCATAGCTACCCTGTAGTCTTCTAGTCCTAGCTACCATATAGTCTTATTGTCATAGCTACCCTGTAGTCTTATAGTCCTAGCTACCATATAGTCTTATAGTCCTAGCTACCATATAGTCTTATAGTCCTCTCTACCATATAGTCTTATAGTCCTAGCTACCATATAGTCTTATAGTCCTAGCTACCATATAGTCTTATAGTCCTAGCTACCATATAGTCTTATAGTCCTCTCTACCATATAGTCTTATTGTCATAGCTACCCTGTAGTCTTATAGTCCTAGCTACCATATAGTCTTATAGTCCTCTCTACCATATAGTCTTATAGTCCTAGCTACCATATAGTCTTATAGTCCTAGCTACCATATAGTCTTATAGTCCTAGCTACCATATAGTCTTATAGTCCTAGCTACCATATAGTCTTATAGTCCTAGTTACCATATAGTCTTATAGTCCTAGTTACCATATAGTCTTATAGTCATAGCTACCATGTAGTCTGATAGCTACCATATAGTCTTATAGTCCTAGCTACCATATAGTCTTATAGTCCTAGCTACCATATAGTCTTATAGTCCTAGCTACCATATAGTCTTATAGTCCTAGCCACCATAGCCACAGGAAGAAAGGGTGCTGAGGGTGCTGCAGCGATACGCCATCCCATCTCGTTTGTACCTAGTGAGACTTTCATTTGTTTTTCAACAGGACAATGACCCAACACACTTCCAGCCTTTGTAAGGGCTATTTTTCCAAGAAGGAGAGTGATGGAGTGCTGCATCAGATGACCTGGCCTACAAAACCCCCCGACCTCAACCCAATTGAGATGGTTTGGGATAAGTTTGACCGCAGAGTGAAGAAAAAGCAGCCAACAAGTGATCAGCATATGTGGGAACTCCTTCAAGACTTTTGGAAAAGCATTCCAGGTGAAGCTGGTTTGGAGAATGTCAAGAGTGTGCAAAGCTGTATTCAAGGCAAATGGTGACTATTTCAAGAATCTAAAACTTTTGACCAGTAGTGTGCATTTGTAAATATGAAATTTGGCCAAAAGAACAATGAAATGAATTGCATAAAATTGTTTCAACTTGTTTCTATCCTAAGTAAAGAATCTAAGGAGCACATCTCTCCATTATAGTGTAAGATCTTCATAAATGTGTTCCATTATAAACCTACTGATGTCTTGCATCAGATTCCTCACATGAACACAATCCCCAAAAAGATGCAACACTGTTTCTGGGTGGTCATTACAAAAGGTACAACTTGAAATGATGGTGTTTTTTTCACTTCTTCATATAGTGGTTGGTAGGATAATATTTATGAATAATTGAAGAAGAAACGTCCTTAATTGTGTTAATAGTAGGTATGTGTGAGGCAACATCCAAACTTTTTCCCAACAGATATTATCAATAAAACCATTCCAATGTATGTAAGGAATAGATACAACATTGAAACAAGGTTCCTATTGCTCTAATGTTGTTGAATGGCCATCTAAAACTAGTACACAATCTTGAGGTGTTACAGGGATCTTGTAACGTGATAAGAATTCCTTATAATGGAGTAAAATACCCTTCCATTCATTCAATCTTCTATTCATTCTTATTTCTATGTTTACCACTATATTAGGACGCTGCGCATGCGCGCATTGGCGTCCTTGGTGGCTACAATGTGAAGCCTGGAAAATAACTGGCAGAATTATGTAGGCGGGTAGGCTACTTGTTTCCTAAAATCCTGTTACTGAAAATCGATAATCCGTAACTCCTTGTCCGTTGGTCCGGATTCAATCATATGTGGATATCTGTAGACCTATAGAAACCGTCTGAACCGAACTTTTCTCCAAACCGGCACCGTGGCTGTGGTAGACAGCGCGCAAGACGCGCTTCCTCGTAGCCTAATACAGCCGGTTAGCTATAGGTGCCGGTTTGGAGAAAAGTTCGGTTCAGACGGTTTCTAGAAAGTATTTTCTAAACACATATGCTTTCAGTAACAGGGTTTTCGGAAACAAGTAGGCTACCCCCCCTAAAGAATTCACATGTTATTTTCCAGGGTCCAATATAGGGCTATACTGGGCACAGATGAGGTCTTTATAAATTATATTCTTCAAGAATCGTAAAATGAAATAGCCATTGAACAGTTATATTGCAGATTGTTGCCTACTTTATCGTTTAATCGTCTTTCTCTCTCCGCAGCCTGAGTGGAGAATAGCAGGATTCATCCTCATGTTATGTGGATCACTGGATGATAGTAATACAACCTGAAGGGATATTAGGAAACAAATCAAACTAGACTGTAAATGTGTTGGCATCTCCTATCGACAACTAAATCTACTAGTTGTCTGCTGCTACAGTGACCTTGTGTGTCGCTATACCCATTTTACTTTCACTTATACTTCCGTGTATAAAAGTATTATTGGGGCGGTTCAGCAAGACGCAACGTTTTTGAACAGATATAAAATACACAATGTAGGACAAACACGTCTCGGACATTTATAATAAGAAATCACGTTAGGTCTATTATTGTCATTTTAATGGCAACATTCGACTATTTTTTGCTACTGAAAATAGTTGTGTTGTAGTCGTCACCAGCAGGAACGCTGTCTCATACTTTCCAGGGGTGCATTCAATAGTGCAGATCGTAGCAAAACGTTGTGCAACAAAAACAAGCGTTTCTCACTGGACAATCTCAGGTTAGTCCCTCCCTATTTCTGACGGGTTGTTTCCGTTTGGTTCCCGATGAATACACCTCAGGGCAACGTTCAGTCACCAAACGTGTCGAATGTTTCAGAATACCACATATAGAGCCGACCTGATTCATGCATTATGAATGAAGCCGGTCGGTCGGTCTATTAAAAGCTATAGAAGGTATAATGACGTGTAAACTATGATGCGGAACTTGTCTCTGGAGTTTCCAGGCTGCTTGCTGAATGAATGAACTACAGCAGTGAGCAGTCAGTGGTCTGTTGCAGTCTGAGTCTGATGCTTTAACTTAGAAGCTTCAGCAGTTTAACATCCAGTCTGTTCTAGAAGGACCCTTCATGTACTATTATAACACGTTCTAGTTTATAAAGTCTGAATGATCAGTTTTAGCTGAATACAGTCTAAATATTAAAGTGTCTTTGAACGGGGCTTGGTAGTAAGTGCCAGGATCACCGGTTTGTGTCAAGAACTGCAACGCAGTCTAGTATGAATACAGTCTCTCTTTATTGCAGTTAGCCTGCCGAACACTATCAGGTTATGACATGGTTATTACACTATTAGGCTACGACATGGTTATTACACTATCAGGTTACGACATGGTTATTACACTATCAGGCTACGACATGGTTATTACACTATCAGGTTACGACATGGTTATTACACTATCAGTCTACGACATGGTTATTACACTATCAGGTTACGACATGGTTATTACACTATCAGGTTACGACATGGTTATTACACTATCAGGTTACGACATGGTTATTACACTATCAGGTTACGACATGGTTATTACACTACCAGGCTACGACATGGTTATTACACTATCAGGTTACGACATGGTTATTACACTATCAGGTTACGACATGGTTATTACACTATCAGGTTACGACATGGTTATTACACTACCAGGCTACGACATGGTTATTACACTATCAGGTTACGACATGGTTATTACACTATCAGGTTACGACATGGTTATTACACTATCAGGTTACGACATGGTTATTACACTATCAGGCTACGACATGGTTATTACACTATCAGGTTACGACATGGTTATTACACTACCAGGCTACGACATGGTTATTACACTATCAGGTTACGACATGGTTATTACTTTGGAGACTAACAAAGTATTTTGCGTGAGATATAAGAGATGTGCCATGTCATGATTAGAGGGTCAAAAGCTCTGTTATGACAGGTGTCGGGCGTGTCTCACCGCCAATGGGTGAGAGTTGGCAGCTCCGTGAGGACAGGTGTCGGCAACTGCGCTCATGAGGGTTTTCTATTCTAAAAATCAGTTGCCATTCAACAGTTGTAAATACTGCAGATTGTAGGTCTACCGTTCATAGTTGGTCGTCCTCTCTCCCTCTCCCGCCTCAGCTGACAGCGGAGACTCGCAAGTTTCATTCCGATGTGGACCAGTGTGGCGTGAGCAGCAATAGCGGAATCGGCAGTTCGCCTTCAAAATAAAAGTCCCCATAATTTAACTGATGCAAAACGAAAAAATGCCACAATTGGACAATATAATGCTAAACAATGTTGGAATGTTGCTGTATAAATTCTAAGACAGTAATATTTGTGTAATTTCTATATAAATGTTTGTGTTGGTGTCACTGATTAGGCTGATACCCCATTTCCGTTTCCAATCCATGGGTTAGGCTGTACATATAAGAATTCCGCCAATGCAATTCTGGAGCAGGGATGAGTTGGGGAACCCTGGTGTGGGCTGTATAAAGGCTATATTCTCTAGAGAAACCCTGGCGTGGGCTGTATAAAGGCTACATTCTCTAGAGAAACCCTGGTGTGGGCTGTATAAAGGCTACATTCTCTAGAGAAACCCTGGTGTGGGCTGTATATAGGCTACATTCTCTAGAGAAACCCTGGTGTGGGCTGTATAAAGGCTACATTCTCTAGAGAAACCCTGGTGTGGGCTGTATATAGGCTACATTCTCTAGAGAAACCCTGGTGTGGGCTGTATAAAGGCTACATTCTCTAGAGAAACCCTGGTGTGGGCTGTATATAGGCTACATTCTCTAGAGAAACCCTGGTGTGGGCTGTATAAAGGCTACATTCTCTAGAGAAACCCTGGTGTGGGCTGTATATAGGCTACATTCTCTAGAGAAACCCTGGTGTGGGCTGTATATAGGCTACATTCTCTAGAGAAACCCTGGTGTGGGCTGTATATAGGCTACATTCTCTGGAGAAACCCTGGTGAGGGCTGTATAAAGGCTACATTCTCTAGAGAAACCCTGGTGTGGGCTGTATATAGGCTACATTCTCTAGAGAAACCCTGGCGTGGGCTGTATATAGGCTGCATTCTCTAGAGAAACCCTGGTGTGGGCTGTATATAGGCTACATTCTCTAGAGGAACCCTGTTGTGGGCTGTATATAGGCTACATTCTCTAGAGAAACCCTGTTGTGGGCTGTATATAGGCTACATTCTCTGGAGAAACCGTGGTGTGGGCTGTATAAAGGCTACATTCTCTAGAGAAACCCTGGTGTGGGCTGTATATAGGCTACATTCTCTGGAGAAACCCTGGTGTGGGCTGTATAAAGGCTACATTCTCTAGAGAAACCCTGGTGTGGGCTGTATAAAGGCTACATTCTCTAGAGAAACCCTGGTGTGGGGTGTATAAAGGCTACATTCTCTAGAGAAACCCTGGTGTGGGCTGTATATAGGCTACATTCTCTAGAGAAACCCTGGTGTGGGCTGTATAAAGGCTACATTCTCTAGAGAAACCCTGGTGTGGGCTGTATAAAGGCTACATTCTCTAGAGAAACCCTGGTGTAGGATGTATAAAGGCTACATTCTCTAGAGAAACCCTGGTGTGGGCTGTATAAAGGCTACATTCTCTAGAGAAACCCTGGTGTGGGCTGTATATAGGCTACATTCTCTAGAGAAACCCTGGTGTGGGCTGTATATAGGCTACATTCTCTACAGAAACCCTGGTGTGGGCTGTATAAAGGCTACATTCTCTAGAGAAACCCTGGTGTGGGCTGTATAAAGGCTACATTCTCTAGAGAAACCCTGGTGTGGGCTGTATAAAGGCTACATTCTCTAGAGAAACCCTGGTGTGGGCTGTATATAGGCTACATTCTCTAGAGAAACCCTGGTGTGGGCTGTATAAAGGCTACATTCTCTAGAGAAACCCTGGTGTGGGCTGTATAAAGGCTACATTCTCTAGAGAAACCCTGGTGTGGGCTGTATATAGGCTACATTCTCTAGAGAAACCCTGGTGTGGGCTGTATATAGGCTACATTCTCTAGAGAAACCCTGGTGTGGGCTGTATATAGGCTACATTCTCTGGAGAAACCCTGGTGTGGGCTGTATAAAGGCTACATTCTCTAGAGAAACCCTGGTGTGGGCTGTATATAGGCTACATTCTCTAGAGAAACCCTGGCGTGGGCTGTATATAGGCTACATTCTCTAGAGAAACCCTGGTGTGGGCTGTATATAGGCTACATTCTCTAGAGAAACCCTGTTGTGGGCTGTATATAGGCTACATTCTCTAGAGAAACCCTGTTGTGGGCTGTATATAGGCTACATTCTCTGGAGAAACCCTGGTGTGGGCTGTATAAAGGCTACATTCTCTAGAGAAACCCTGGTGTGGGCTGTATATAGGCTACATTCTCTGGAGAAACCCTGGTGTGGGCTGTATAAAGGCTACATTCTCTAGAGAAACCCTGGTGTGGGCTGTATAAAGGCTACATTCTCTAGAGAAACCCTGGTGTGGGCTGTATAAAGGCTACATTCTCTAGAGAAACCCTGGTGTGGGCTGTATATAGGCTACATTCTCTAGAGAAACCCTGGTGTGGGCTGTATAAAGGCTACATTCTCTAGAGAAACCCAGGTGTGGGCTGTATAAAGGCTACATTCTCTAGAGAAACCCAGGTGTAGAATGTATAAAGGCTACATTCTCTAGAGAAACCCTGGTGTGGGCTGTATAAAGGCTACATTCTCTAGAGAAACCCTGGTGTGGGCTGTATATAGGCTACATTCTCTAGAGAAACCCTGGTGTGGGCTGTATATAGGCTACATTCTCTACAGAAACCCTGGTGTGGGCTGTATAAAGGCTACATTCTCTAGAGAAACCCTGGTGTGGGCTGTATAAAGGCTACATTCTCTAGAGAAACCCTGGTGTGGGCTGTATAAAGGCTACATTCTCTAGAGAAACCCTGGTGTGGGCTGTATATAGGCTACATTCTCTAGAGAAACCCTGGTGTGGGCTGTATATAGGCTACATTCTCTAGAGAAACCCTGGTGTGGGCTGTATAAAGGCTACATTCTCTAGAGAAACCCTGGTGTGGGCTGTATAAAGGCTACATTCTCTAGAGAAACCCTGGTGTGGGCTGTATATAGGCTACATTCTCTAGAGAAACTCTGGTGTGGGCTGTATAAAGGCTACATTCTCTAGAGAAACCCTGGTGTGGGCTGTATAAAGGCTACATTCTCTAGAGAAACCCTGGTGTGGGCTGTATATAGGCTACATTCTCTAGAGAAACCCTGGTGTTGGCTGTATAAAGGCTACATTCTCTAGAGAAACCCTGGTGTGGGCTGTATAAAGGCTACATTCTCTAGAGAAACCCTGGTGTAGGCTGTATAAAGGCTACATTCTCTAGAGAAACCCTGGTGTGGGCTGTATAAAGGCTACATTCTCTAGAGAAACCCTGGTGTGGGCTGTATAAAGGCTACATTCTCTAGAGAAACCCTGGTGTGGGCTGTATAAAGGCTACATTCTCTAGAGAAACCCTGGTGTGGGCTGTATATAGGCTACATTCTCTAGAGAAACCCTGGTGTGGGCTGTATATAGGCTACATTCTCTAGAGAAACCCTGGTGTGGGCTGTATAAAGGCTACATTCTCTAGAGAAACCCTGGTGTGGGCTGTATAAAGGCTACATTCTCTAGAGAAACCCTGGTGTGGGCTGTATATAGGCTACATTCTCTAGAGAAACTCTGGTGTGGGCTGTATAAAGGCTACATTCTCTAGAGAAACCCTGGTGTGGGCTGTATAAAGGCTACATTCTCTAGAGAAACCCTGGTGTGGGCTGTATATAGGCTACATTCTCTAGAGAAACCCTGGTGTTGGCTGTATAAAGGCTACATTCTCTAGAGAAACCCTGGTGTGGGCTGTATATAGGCTACATTCTCTAGAAAAACCCTGGTGTGGGCTGTATAAAGGCTACATTCTCTTGAGAAACCCTGGTGAGGGCTGTATATAGGCTACATTCTCTAGACAAACCCTGGTGTGGGCTGTATAAAGGCTACATTCTCTAGAGAAACCCTGGTGTGGGCTGTATAAAAGCTACATTCTCTAGAGAAACCCTGGTGTGGGCTGTATATAGGCTACATTCTCTAGAGAAACCCTGGTGTGGGCTGTATAAAGGCTACATTCTCTAGAGAAACCCTGGTGTGGGCTGTAAAAAGGCTACATTCTCTAGAGAAACCCTGGTGTGGGCTGTAAAAAGGCTACATTCTCTAGAGAAACCCTGGTGTGGGCTGTATATAGGCTACATTCTCTAGAGAAACCCTGGTGTCGGCTGTATAAAGGCTACATTCTCTAGAGAAACCCTGGTGTGGGCTGTATATAGGCTACATTCTCTAGAGAAACCCTGGTGTGGGCTGTATAAAGGCTACATTCTCTAGAGAAACCCTGGTGTGGGCTGTATAAAGGCTACATTCTCTAGAGAAACCCTGGTGTGGGCTGTATATAGGCTACATTCTCTAGAGAAACCCTGGTGTTGGCTGTATAAAGGCTACATTCTCTAGAGAAACCCTGGTGTGGGCTGTATATAGGCTACATTCTCTAGAAAAACCCTGGTGTGGGCTGTATAAAGGCTACATTCTCTTGAGAAACCCTGGTGAGGGCTGTATATAGGCTACATTCTCTAGACAAACCCTGGTGTGGGCTGTATAAAGGCTACATTCTCTAGAGAAACCCTGGTGTGGGCTGTATAAAAGCTACATTCTCTAGAGAAACCCTGGTGTGGGCTGTATATAGGCTACATTCTCTAGAGAAACCCTGGTGTGGGCTGTATAAAGGCTACATTCTCTAGAGAAACCCTGGTGTGGGCTGTAAAAAGGCTACATTCTCTAGAGAAACCCTGGTGTGGGCTGTAAAAAGGCTACATTCTCTAGAGAAACCCTGGTGTGGGCTGTATATAGGCTACATTCTCTAGAGAAACCCTGGTGTCGGCTGTATAAAGGCTACATTCTCTAGAGAAACCCTGGTGTGGGCTGTATATAGGCTACATTCTCTAGAGAAACCCTGGTGTGGGCTGTATAAAGGCTACATTCTCTAGAGAAACCCTGGTGTGGGCTGTATAAAGGCTACATTCTCTACAGAAACCCTGGTGTGGGCTGTATAAAGGCTACATTCTCTAGAGAAACCCTGGTGTGGGCTGTATAAAGGCTACTGTCACGATCGTGTGGAGGATTGACGGACCAAAACGCAGCATTTGGAAAATAAGCCATCTTCTTTTATTTAAGAAGAAGGCAAACGAAACAAACACACTTACGAAATAAACAAAACAAGAAAACAATCGTGAAGCTAATAAACGTCGTGCACATACACAGGCTACAAACGTTCTGACATAGACAACTACTCACAACAAATGAAAGCCTATGGCTACCCTAAATAAGGCTCCCAATCAGAGACAACCGAAATCAGCTGTCTCTAATTGGGAACTCATTCAGGTAACCATAGACTCTCCTAGATAACTAAACATACATAGACAACGCTAGACATCTGAACTCAACACAAACCCATATACTACACCCAATAACCCCTTTACCATAGAAACACCCAAAACCAACAAAACACAAACATTCCCCATGTCACACCCTGACCTAACTAAAATAATAAAGAAAACAAAGAATACTAAGGCCAGGGCGTGACAGCTACATTCTCTAGAGAAACCCTGGTGTGGGCTGTATAAAGGCTACATTCTCTAGAGAAACCCTGGTGTAGGCTGTATAAAGGCTACATTCTCTAGAGAAACCCTGGTGTGGGCTGTATATAGGCTACATTCTCTGGAGAAACCCTGGTGTGGGCTGTATAAAGGCTACATTCTCTAGAGAAACCCTGGTGTGGGCTGTATAAAGGCTACATTCTCTAGAGAAACCCTGGTGTGGGGTGTATAAAGGCTACATTCTCTAGAGAAACCCTGGTGTGGGCTGTATATAGGCTACATTCTCTAGAGAAACCCTGGTGTGGGCTGTATAAAGGCTACATTCTCTAGAGAAACCCTGGTGTGGGCTGTATAAAGGCTACATTCTCTAGAGAAACCCTGGTGTAGGATGTATAAAGGCTACATTCTCTAGAGAAACCCTGGTGTGGGCTGTATAAAGGCTACATTCTCTAGAGAAACCCTGGTGTGGGCTGTATATAGGCTACATTCTCTAGAGAAACCCTGGTGTGGGCTGTATATAGGCTACATTCTCTACAGAAACCCTGGTGTGGGCTGTATAAAGGCTACATTCTCTAGAGAAACCCTGGTGTGGGCTGTATAAAGGCTACATTCTCTAGAGAAACCCTGGTGTGGGCTGTATAAAGGCTACATTCTCTAGAGAAACCCTGGTGTGGGCTGTATATAGGCTACATTCTCTAGAGAAACCCTGGTGTGGGCTGTATAAAGGCTACATTCTCTAGAGAAACCCTGGTGTGGGCTGAATAAAGGCTACATTCTCTAGAGAAACCCTGGTGTAGGCTGTATATAGGCTACATTCTCTAGAGAAACCCTGGTGTGGGCTGTATATAGGCTACATTCTCTAGAGAAACCCTGGTGTGGGCTGTATATAGGCTACATTCTCTGGAGAAACCCTGGTGAGGGCTGTATAAAGGCTACATTCTCTAGAGAAACCCTGGTGTGGGCTGTATATAGGCTACATTCTCTAGAGAAACCCTGGCGTGGGCTGTATATAGGCTACATTCTCTAGAGAAACCCTGGTGTGGGCTGTATATAGGCTACATTCTCTAGAGAAACCCTGTTGTGGGCTGTATATAGGCTACATTCTCTAGAGAAACCCTGTTGTGGGCTGTATATAGGCTACATTCTCTGGAGAAACCCTGGTGTGGGCTGTATAAAGGCTACATTCTCTAGAGAAACCCTGGTGTGGGCTGTATATAGGCTACATTCTCTGGAGAAACCCTGGTGTGGGCTGTATAAAGGCTACATTCTCTAGAGAAACCCTGGTGTGGGCTGTATAAAGGCTACATTCTCTAGAGAAACCCTGGTGTGGGGTGTATAAAGGCTACATTCTCTAGAGAAACCCTGGTGTGGGCTGTATATAGGCTACATTCTCTAGAGAAACCCTGGTGTGGGCTGTATAAAGGCTACATTCTCTAGAGAAACCCTGGTGTGGGCTGTATAAAGGCTACATTCTCTAGAGAAACCCTGGTGTAGGATGTATAAAGGCTACATTCTCTAGAGAAACCCTGGTGTGGGCTGTATAAAGGCTACATTCTCTAGAGAAACCCTGGTGTGGGCTGTATATAGGCTACATTCTCTAGAGAAACCCTGGTGTGGGCTGTATATAGGCTACATTCTCTACAGAAACCCTGGTGTGGGCTGTATAAAGGCTACATTCTCTAGAGAAACCCTGGTGTGGGCTGTATAAAGGCTACATTCTCTAGAGAAACCCTGGTGTGGGCTGTATAAAGGCTACATTCTCTAGAGAAACCCTGGTGTGGGCTGTATAAAGGCTACATTCTCTAGAGAAACCCTGGTGTGGGCTGTATAAAGGCTACATTCTCTAGAGAAACCCTGGTGTGGGCTGTATATAGGCTACATTCTCTAGAGAAACCCTGGTGTGGGCTGTATATAGGCTACATTCTCTAGAGAAACCCTGGTGTGGGCTGTATAAAGGCTACATTCTCTAGAGAAACCCTGGTGTGGGCTGTATAAAGGCTACATTCTCTAGAGAAACCCTGGTGTGGGCTGTATATAGGCTACATTCTCTAGAGAAACTCTGGTGTGGGCTGTATAAAGGCTACATTCTCTAGAGAAACCCTGGTGTGGGCTGTATAAAGGCTACATTCTCTAGAGAAACCCTGGTGTGGGCTGTATATAGGCTACATTCTCTAGAGAAACCCTGGTGTTGGCTGTATAAAGGCTACATTCTTTAGAGAAACCCTGGTGTGGGCTGTATAAAGGCTACATTCTCTAGAGAAACCCTGGTGTAGGCTGTATAAAGGCTACATTCTCTAGAGAAACCCTGGTGTGGGCTGTATATAGGCTACATTCTCTAGAGAAACCCTGGTGTGGGCTGTATAAAGGCTACATTCTCTAGAGAAACCCTGGTGTGGGCTGTATAAAGGCTACATTCTCTAGAGAAACCCTGGTGTGGGCTGTATATAGGCTACATTCTCTAGAGAAACCCTGGTGTGGGTTGTATAAAGGCTACATTCTCTAGAGAAACCCTGGTGTGGGCTGTATAAAGGCTACATTCTTTAGAGAAACCCTGGTGTGGGCTGTATAAAGGCTATATTCTCTAGAGAAACCCTGGTGTGGGCTGTATATAGGCTACATTCTCTAGAAAAACCCTGGTGTGGGCTGTATAAAGGCTACATTCTCTTGAGAAACCCTGGTGAGGGCTGTATATAGGCTACATTCTCTAGACAAACCCTGGTGTGGGCTGTATAAAGGCTACATTCTCTAGAGAAACCCTGGTGTGGGCTGTATAAAAGCTACATTCTCTAGAGAAACCCTGGTGTGGGCTGTATATAGGCTACATTCTCTAGAGAAACCCTGGTGTGGGCTGTATAAAGGCTACATTCTCTAGAGAAACCCTGGTGTGGGCTGTAAAAAGGCTACATTCTCTAGAGAAACCCTGGTGTGGGCTGTAAAAAGGCTACATTCTCTAGAGAAACCCTGGTGTGGGCTGTATATAGGCTACATTCTCTAGAGAAACCCTTGGTGTCGGCTGTATAAAGGCTACATTCTCTAGAGAAACCCTGGTGTGGGCTGTATATAGGCTACATTCTCTGGAGAAACCCTGGTGTGGGCTGTATAAAGGCTACATTCTCTAGAGAAACCCTGGTGTGGGCTGTATAAAGGCTACATTCTCTATAGAAACCCTGGTGTGGGGTGTATAAAGGCTACATTCTCTAGAGAAACCCTGGTGTGGGCTGTATATAGGCTACATTCTCTAGAGAAACCCTGGTGTGGGCTGTATAAAGGCTACATTCTCTAGAGAAACCCTGGTGTGGGCTGTATAAAGGCTACATTCTCTAGAGAAACCCTGGTGTAGGATGTATAAAGGCTACATTCTCTAGAGAAACCCTGGTGTGGGCTGTATAAAGGCTACATTCTCTAGAGAAACCCTGGTGTGGGCTGTATATAGGCTACATTCTCTAGAGAAACCCTGGTGTGGGCTGTATATAGGCTACATTCTCTACAGAAACCCTGGTGTGGGCTGTATAAAGGCTACATTCTCTAGAGAAACCCTGGTGTGGGCTGTATAAAGGCTACATTCTCTAGAGAAACCCTGGTGTGGGCTGTATAAAGGCTACATTCTCTAGAGAAACCCTGGTGTGGGCTGTATATAGGCTACATTCTCTAGAGAAACCCTGGTGTGGGCTGTATAAAGGCTACATTCTCTAGAGAAACCCTGGTGTGGGCTGTATAAAGGCTACATTCTCTAGAGAAACCCTGGTGTGGGCTGTATATAGGCTACATTCTCTAGAGAAACCCTGGTGTGGGCTGTATATAGGCTACATTCTCTAGAGAAACCCTGGTGTGGGCTGTATATAGGCTACATTCTCTGGAGAAACCCTGGTGAGGGCTGTATAAAGGCTACATTCTCTAGAGAAACCCTGGTGTGGGCTGTATATAGGCTACATTCTCTAGAGAAACCCTGGCGTGGGCTGTATATAGGCTACATTCTCTAGAGAAACCCTGGTGTGGGCTGTATATAGGCTACATTCTCTAGAGAAACCCTGTTGTGGGCTGTATATAGGCTACATTCTCTAGAGAAACCCTGTTGTGGGCTGTATATAGGCTACATTCTCTGGAGAAACACTGGTGTGGGCTGTATAAAGGCTACATTCTCTAGAGAAACCCTGGTGTGGGCTGTATATAGGCTACATTCTCTGGAGAAACCCTGGTGTGGGCTGTATAAAGGCTACATTCTCTAGAGAAACCCTGGTGTGGGCTGTATAAATGCTACATTCTCTAGAGAAACCCTGGTGTGGGGTGTATAAAGGCTACATTCTCTAGAGAAACCCTGGTGTGGGCTGTATATAGGCTACATTCTCTAGAGAAACCCTGGTGTGGGCTGTATAAAGGCTACATTCTCTAGAGAAACCCTGGTGTGGGCTGTATAAAGGCTACATTCTCTAGAGAAACCCTGGTGTAGGATGTATAAAGGCTACATTCTCTAGAGAAACCCTGGTGTGGGCTGTATAAAGGCTACATTCTCTAGAGAAACCCTGGTGTGGGCTGTATATAGGCTACATTCTCTAGAGAAACCCTGGTGTGGGCTGTATATAGGCTACATTCTCTACAGAAACCCTGGTGTGGGCTGTATAAAGGCTACATTCTCTAGAGAAACCCTGGTGTGGGCTGTATAAAGGCTACATTCTCTAGAGAAACCCTGGTGTGGGCTGTATAAAGGCTACATTCTCTAGAGAAACCCTGGTGTGGGCTGTATATAGGCTACATTCTCTAGAGAAACCCTGGTGTGGGCTGTATATAGGCTACATTCTCTAGAGAAACCCTGGTGTGGGCTGTATAAAGGCTACATTCTCTAGAGAAACCCTGGTGTGGGCTGTATAAAGGCTACATTCTCTAGAGAAACCCTGGTGTGGGCTGTATATAGGCTACATTCTCTAGAGAAACTCTGGTGTGGGCTGTATAAAGGCTACATTCTCTAGAGAAACCCTGGTGTGGGCTGTATAAAGGCTACATTCTCTAGAGAAACCCTGGTGTGGGCTGTATATAGGCTACATTCTCTAGAGAAACCCTGGTGTTGGCTGTATAAAGGCTACATTCTCTAGAGAAACCCTGGTGTGGGCTGTATAAAGGCTACATTCTCTAGAGAAACCCTGGTGTAGGCTGTATAAAGGCTACATTCTCTAGAGAAACCCTGGTGTGGGCTGTATATAGGCTACATTCTCTAGAGAAACCCTGGTGTGGGCTGTATAAAGGCTACATTCTCTAGAGAAACCCTGGTGTGGGCTGTATAAAGGCTACATTCTCTAGAGAAACCCTGGTGTGGGCTGTATATAGGCTACATTCTCTAGAGAAACCCTGGTGTGGGTTGTATAAAGGCTACATTCTCTAGAGAAACCCTGGTGTGGGCTGTATAAAGGCTACATTCTCTAGAGAAACCCTGGTGTGGGCTGTATAAAGGCTATATTCTCTAGAGAAACCCTGGTGTGGGCTGTATATAGGCTACATTCTCTAGAAAAACCCTGGTGTGGGCTGTATAAAGGCTACATTCTCTTGAGAAACCCTGGTGAGGGCTGTATATAGGCTACATTCTCTAGACAAACCCTGGTGTGGGCTGTATAAAGGCTACATTCTCTAGAGAAACCCTGGTGTGGGCTGTATAAAAGCTACATTCTCTAGAGAAACCCTGGTGTGGGCTGTATATAGGCTACATTCTCTAGAGAAACCCTGGTGTGGGCTGTATAAAGGCTACATTCTCTAGAGAAACCCTGGTGTGGGCTGTAAAAAGGCTACATTCTCTAGAGA
Organism: Salvelinus namaycush; assembly: GCF_016432855.1. Taxonomy (NCBI): domain Eukaryota; kingdom Metazoa; phylum Chordata; class Actinopteri; order Salmoniformes; family Salmonidae; genus Salvelinus; species Salvelinus namaycush. The sequence goes on from NW_024061497.1 coordinate 320,289, forward strand.
AACCCTGGTGTGGGCTGTAAAAAGGCTACATTCTCTAGAGAAACCCTGGTGTGGGCTGTATATAGGCTACATTCTCTAGAGAAACCCTGGTGTCGGCTGTATAAAGGCTACATTCTCTAGAGAAACCCTGGTGTGGGCTGTATATAGGCTACATTCTCTAGAGAAACCCTGGTGTGGGCTGTATAAAGGCTACATTCTCTAGAGAAACCCTGGTGTGGGCTGTATAAAGGCTACATTCTCTACAGAAACCCTGGTGTGGGCTGTATAAAGGCTACATTCTCTAGAGAAACCCTGGTGTGGGCTGTATAAAGGCTACTGTCACGATCGTGTGGAGGATTGACGGACCAAAACGCAGCATTTGGAAAATAAGCCATCTTCTTTTATTTAAGAAGAAGGCAAACGAAACAAACACACTTACGAAATAAACAAAACAAGAAAACGATCGTGAAGCTAATAAACGTCGTGCACATACACAGGCTACAAACGTTCTGACATAGACAACTACTCACAACAAATGAAAGCCTATGGCTACCCTAAATAAGGCTCCCAATCAGAGACAACCGAAATCAGCTGTCTCTAATTGGGAACTCATTCAGGTAACCATAGACTCTCCTAGATAACTAAACATACATAGACAACGCTAGACATCTGAACTCAACACAAACCCATATACTACACCCAATAACCCCTTTACCATAGAAACACCCAAAACCAACAAAACACAAACATTCCCCATGTCACACCCTGACCTAACTAAAATAATAAAGAAAACAAAGAATACTAAGGCCAGGGCGTGACAGCTACATTCTCTAGAGAAACCCTGGTGTGGGCTGTATAAAGGCTACATTCTCTAGAGAAACCCTGGTGTAGGCTGTATAAAGGCTACATTCTCTAGAGAAACCCTGGTGTGGGCTGTATATAGGCTACATTCTCTAGAGAAACCCTGGTGTGGGCTGTATAAAGGCTACATTCTCTAGAGAAACCCTGGTGTGGGCTGTATAAAGGCTACATTCTCTAGAGAAACCCTGGTGTGGGCTGTATAAAGGCTACATTCTCTAGAGAAACCCTGGTGTAGGCTATATATTACCTCAACTATCCTGTACCCCTGCACACTGACTCCGTACCGGTGCCTCCTGTATATAGCCTCGATGTTGTTATTGTGTTACTAATTTAACTGGCATTTATCGGTAAAGACAACAAGTTAGAACTTCTAAGTTTCCAATAAATGGAACGTTCCAAAAGGAGATTCCGTCGACGTCATTGACCTAATATGGTGCTTCCTGGTAAATGGGCGGGTCCGGCTTTCCCGAGATCGGCCTGTCAGAGGGAGATGTCTTCAACTAACAACTTTTACATCGTCATGAAAAGAAACACACTTGGGGTGGGATCGCTTTCATACCAGCAATAACTTGAAAGTGATGTTTTACTAGTAATGATTTCAACCTACAGAGAAAACACAGTAACAAACATCCATCATGTGTCTCATGGTTCATTTATTAAAACACAAACACTAAATATTCATAAATGATTTACACGGTCAAAAAAAGTAAACATTTGGGAGGTTTTTCTGTTTTGATATCAGAGAAGAAAGACTTAAAACGTTTTGTTTTATTTGGATAGAGACAAGGACCAACACATCAACACATTAAACAGTCTTCAGATGCACTATAGTGTTTCCAGCCTAAACTCATTTACAACACCTGTCCCTAGATGGTTGTTATGGAAACAAAGGGAATGAAATATATCATCAACTGATAATCACATCACACTTTATTAGTCACATGAACACAACAGGTGTAGAACATACAGTGAAATGCTGAATACAACAGGTGTAGAACTTACAGTGAAATGCTGAACACAACAGGTGTAGAACATACAGTGAAATCCTGAACACAACAGGTGTGAAACTTAGTGAAATGCTGAACACAACAGGTGTAGAACTTAGTGAAATGCTGAACACAACAGGTGTAGTAGACCTCACAGTGAAATGCTGAATACAACAGGTGTAGTAGACCTCACAGTGAAATGCTGAATACAACAGGTGTAGAACCATACAGTGAAATGCTGAATACAACAGGTGTAGGACTTACAGTGAAATGCTGAATACAACAGGTGTAGAACTTACAAGCACTTAACCAACAATGCAGTTTTAAGAAAACACCCCAATAAAAGTAAGAGATAAGAAAACAAATGATTAAAGAGCAGCAGTAAATAACAATAGAGAGGCAAAATACAGGGGTTACCGGTACAGAGTAAATGTGTGCTTAGTTGAGGTAATTGAGATAATAAGTACATGAGTTAGAGTTATTAAAGTTACAATCACTGCATTATCACTACATTACCGTTACATTATCGGGACATTATCATTTTATTATTATCACATTATCGTTGTATTGACGGTACATTATCACAACGTTACCGGCACATTATCATCTCATTATCATTGCCGTTGCGTTATCGGTACATTATCGGTGCATTATCATAACATTATCATTGCATCGGTGTTACATTATCGGTACATTATCGTTACATTAATACAATTATATGCACAAAACAAATGTCATAGGCTACAGTTAGATCAAATGGAATACATATTTACCTCTAATATTTACAACAAATGGAGGTACAAGGATCTTAAAGAGATGCTCCGGTACTTTAGCGAATAAGAACATGTTTTTTTATTTTTAATCTCACACTTTGGGCTGGATGTTTCAATATGTAGCTAATTCATACATAATCACTGTCTTACATCAAAAAGACACAAAAATCCCAAGTTGGAAAGCAACTTTTGTTGAAGCTGTGCCGCGCAATTTTCCCTCCATTTCCCTCCACATGGGCAATTAGAGTTCTATCTAATGAGCTTCAGCCCCTCGTATTTGAGTGACAGCTAGCAAGAAGCCAGCCCAGGGTTATCCAATGAGGTTGCAGGGCGGGCCACAGCAGAGAGAGAGAGCAATGACGTGGTGCACATATGTGATGTACAACATTTTCGGGGACCACTTTTGTCTTGTGAGTGTTACTATCAGCACTACTGGCTATAAAGTACACAAAAAGTAGCAGAGAATCTCTTTAATGAGTCTGTTGACTATAGTTTATAAATGATCGGACTGTTCCAGCTGGAACAACCAGTTTGTTGTGTGTCTTTTGTATTAAAATGTTCCATCAGTTTATGTTCCACATTATAGTGTTATTATACAACATTATCTTGTCTGTCAGGAAGGGTCTTCTGTCCTGAATTCAGCCTTCTCTTCCTGGACTAAGACCTGATGTTGTTTCACCAGATGTCAAACCTCTTGTCTGTCAAGAAGGGTCTTCTGTCCTGGATTCTGTTGTTGAAGAGTCTATAGAACATGATTATTATTAATCATTATTACATCATTAGACAACACATCTCCATCCTCCAACAGTTGCCCCCAGCAACAGACACACCCATATGATCTCACACACACATGCTCTGCTCACCGTCACACACACCCTTACCGTACGGTGTGTATTGAAGTGTTAGTAGAGACCAGTTGGAGTATTCTGTCAGTCAGAGCATCGGTGATGTCATTGTGGCTCAGGCTACAACAGAGAGAGAGAGAGAGAGACATTTGTAATCTAGTCTCACACACACACACACACACACACACACACACACACACACACACACACACACACACACACACACACACACACACACACACACACACACACACACACACACACACACACACACACACACACACACACACACACACACATACACACACAGGGAAAGCCACTCACTCCAGGACTTGTACTTTATGCAGGTGTGTGATCAGGGGCTGTAGGTGGTGGTCTGTGAGTTGACAGTGGCTGAGGTCCAGTTCTGACAGACCCTCTGAGTGTTCCAGAACCAGGGCCAGAGATCCACAGGCCTTCTGGTCCAGCCTGGTCTCACTGAGGTCCAGCTCCCCATCCAGGGCTCTCCACAGGGACTCTGTGTGCCTCAGCAGCCCCTCTTCAATCCCCTCACACACAAGGTCCAGCAGCTGAAGTAGCAGAGCTTTGCTGGGGCTGAGAGGACAAGAAGCAGAGACAACATCATGACACAGAGTAGGTTTAACTCCTACTGATAAACTAGTTGGTCAAATGTTTGTCTTTGTATGTCTAACCTCAGCTTGACGATATGCAGGATGGGAAGCAGCTCCCTCAGTGCTCTGTCCTCCACCTCACAGTCTCTTAGGATGAGCTGGACCTGGTTCTGGACCAGCTGGGTGCTGTGTTGGTTCTGCTTCAGAACAGAGTTGATGGCCCTGCAGTGGTCAGTGGTCAGACACAGAGCCTTCTCCTGGTCCTGAGCTGACAGGTCCACAGAGGAGGAGCAGGAGAAGTCCAGCCTGTAGTGCAGAGACCTGAGCAGCCATACTGCTATTGGTGGTGATGGTGCCCCCTCCTGGACCTGAGAGGCAGCACAGCACTGGAGGAAACTCAACAGTAACTTCCTGTCAACACTACAGAGAGAGAGATAGAGGGAGACAGAGAGACAGAGCGACAGAGAGCGAGAGACAGAGAGTGAGCGACAGAGACAGAGACAGAGAGAGAGAGACAGAGAGAGAGGGAGACAGAGAGAGAGACAGAGAGACAGAGAGAGAAAGATAGAGAGAGACAGAGAGAGAGAGAGAGAGACAGAGAGACAGAGAGAGAGCGACAGAGAGCGAGAGACAGAGAGCGAGAGACAGAGAGTGAGCGACAGAGACAGAGAGAGAGAGAGACAGAGAGAGAGAGAGACAGAGAGACAGCGAGACAGAGAGAGAGAGACAGAGAGACAGACAGAGAGTGAGCGACAGAGACAGAGAGAGAGAGAGACCGAGAGAGAGAGAGACAGAGAGAGAGAGAGACAGAGGGAGACAGAGAGACAGAGAGAGAGACAGAGAGAGAGACAGAGAGAGACTTATTTACACACCATCACACATTAAAACACTGATTAACACACTACAACTCTGTTTATCAGGTCAACTCCCAGGCGTTCCCCTTCAATTCCACCCCTAGCTGAGGTTAAGGTTAGTACATTACACCAAGGTTAGGGTTAGAGGTTAAATCAGTCAGGAAGTGGAAAGCCTCATAGTTATATCCATTCTAGCAGGGTCAAAGAGTGCCAACTAAACCTGAGTTGGGAGACTCTGTCCAGAAGAGGCAGGATGCTCTCTATCTCCCCCGGTGGTATGGAGGTCCACAGCAGGTTGACTTTGACTTGGTGGCTGTGCTGCAGGGTAAAACACAGAGCAGTACAGTCCACTCTGTCCAGCTCTCTGCTGTTCAGGTTGATCCAATGGTCTGAAGACCTCAACAAACTGGACACACAGTCACTGGCTCTGTCATAGATCTGTCTGATGGTGGACTTTACAAAGCTGGAACTGGACCTGAGCAAACATGGAGAATGGATTGTTGTGGTTATGTCAAGGTTTTATAAAGATATGAATAATTAAAGTCTATAAATTTTGAATAAATATCTCCCACCTCTTGAATAAAACCTAATGATAATACAGAGGAAAACTCAGAACAACATGTCACTGGATAGAAAGTTATTTTCTTCTTTCTAGAAAGTCTGATCAGAGAAAGAACTTCATCCGGCGCCGAAACGAGATGGCCGCCTCGCTTCGCGTTCCTTGGAAAATATGCAGTATTTTGTTTTTTTATGTGTTATTTCTTACATCGGTACCCCAGGTAATCTTAGGTTTCATTACATACAGTCGGGAGGAACTACTGAATATACGATTAACGTCAACTCATCATCGTTCCTACCAGGAATATGACTTTCCCGAAACGGATCCAGTGTTTTGCCTTCCACCCAATACAATGGATCTGATCCCAGCCGGCGACCCTGTGCGACGCCGTAAAAGGGGCAAACGAGGCGGTCTCCTGGCCAGGCTTCGGAGACGGGCACATCGCGCTCCACTCCCTAGCATACTACTCGCCAATGTCCAGTCTCTTGACAATAAGGTTGATGAAATCCGAGCACGGGTAGCATTCCAGAGAGACATCAGGGATTGCAACGTGCTCTGTTTCACGGAAACATGGCTAACTCAAGAGACGCTAACGGAGTCGGTGCAGCCAGCTGGTTTCTTCATGCATCGCGCCGACAGAAACAAACATCTTTCTGGTAAGAAGAGGGGCGGGGGGGTATGCCTTATGATTAACGAGACGTGGTGTGATCATCATAACAACACACAGGAACTCAAGTCATTCTGTTCACCTGATCTAGAACTCCTCACAATAAAATGTCGACCGCATTATCTACCAAGGGAATTCTCTTCAATCATAATCACAGCCGTATATATTCCCCCCCAAGCAGACACATCGATGGCCCTGAACGAACTTTATCTGACTCTTTGTAAACTGGAAACCACACACCCTGAGGCTGCATTCATCGTAGCTGGGGATTTTAACAAGGCTAATCTAAAAACAAAACTCCCTAAATTCTATCAGCATATCGATTGTGCTACCAGGGCTGGAAAAACCCTAGATCATTGTTATACTAATTTCCGCGACGCATATAAGGCCCTCCCCCGCCCCCCTTTCGGAAAAGCTGACCACGACTCCATTTTGTTGATTCCAGCCTACAAACAGAAACTAAAACAACAAGCTCCCGCGCTCAGGTCTGTTCAACGCTGGTCCGACCAATCTGATTCCACGCTTCAAGACTGCTTAGATCACGCGGATTGGAATATGTTCCGCATTGCGTCCAACAACAATATTGACGAATATGCTGATTCGGTGAGCGAGTTCATTAGGAAGTGCATTGACGATGTCGTACCCACAGCAACGATTAAAACATTCCCAAACCAGAAACCGTGGATTGACGGCAGCATTCGCGTGAAACTGAAAGCGCGAACCACTGCTTTTAACCAGGGCAAGGTGACCGGAAGCATGACCGAATACAAACAGTGTAGCTATTCTCTCCGCAAGGCAATCAAACAGGCTAAGTCCCAGTACAGAGACAAAATCGAGTCGCAATTCAACAGCTCAGACACAAGAGGTATGTGGCAGGGTCTACAGTCAATCACGGATTACAAAAAGAAAACCAGCCCCGTCGCGGACCAGGATGTCTTGCTCCCAGACAGGCTAAACAACTTTTTTGCCCGCTTTGAGGACAATACAGTGCCACTGACACGGCCCCCTACCAAAACCTGCGGGCTCTCCTTCACTGCAGCCGAGGTGAGTAAAACATTTAAACGTGTTAACCCTCGCAAGGCTGCAGGCCCAGACGGCATTCCCAGCCGCGTCCTCAGAGCAAGCGCAGACCAGCTGGCTGGTGTGTTTACGGACATATTCAATCAATCCTTATCCCAGTCTGCTGTTCCCACATGCTTCAAGAGGGCCACCATTGTTCCTGTTCCCAAGAAAGCTAAGGTAACTGAGCTAAACGACTACCGCCCCGTAGCACTCACTTCCGTCATCATGAAGTGCTTTGAGAGACTAGTCAAGGACCATATCACCTCCACCCTACCGGACACCCTAGACCCACTCCAATTTGCTTACCGACCCAATAGGTCCACAGACGACGCAATCGCAACCACACTGCACACTGCCCTAAACCATCTGGACAAGAGGAATACCCATGTGAGAATGCTGTTCATCGAGTACAGCTCAGCATTTAACACCATAGTACCCTCCAAACTCGTCATCAAGCTCGAGACCCTGGGTCTCGACCCCGCCCTGTGCAACTGGGTCCTGGACTTCCTGACGGGCCGCCCCCAGGTGGTGAGGGTAGGTAACAACATCTCCACCCCGCTGATCCTCAACACTGGGGCCCCACAAGGGTGCGTTCTGAGCCCTCTCCTGTACTCCCTGTTCACCCACGACTGCGTGGCCATGCACGCCTCCAACTCAATCATCAAGTTTGCGGATGACACTACAGTGGTAGGCTTGATTACCAACAACGACGAGACGGCCTACAGGGAGGAGGTGAGGGCCCTCGGAGTGTGGTGTCAGGAAAATAACCTCACACTCAACGTCAACAAAACAAAGGAGATGATTGTGGACTTCAGGAAACAGCAGAGGGAGCACCCCCCTATCCACATCGACGGGTCAGTAGTGGAGAAGGTGGAAAGTTTTAAGTTCCTCGGTGTACACATCACGGACAAACTGAATTGGTCCACCCACACAGACAGCGTCGTGAGCCTCAGGAGGCTGAAGAAATTCCGCTTGTCACCAAAAGCACTCACAAACTTCTACAGATGCACAATCGAGAGCATCCTGTCGGGCTGTATCACCGCCTGGTACGGCAACTGCTCCGCCCACAACCGTAAGGCTCTCCAGAGGGTAGTGAGGTCTGCAGAACGCATCACCGGGGGCAAACTACCTGCCCTCCAGGACACCTACACCACCCGATGTCACAGGAAGGCCATAAAGATCATCAAGGACAACAACCACCCAAGCCACTGCCTGTTCACCCCGCTATCATCCAGAAGGCGAGGTCAGTACAGGTGCATCAAAGCAGGGACCGAGAGACTGAAAAACAGCTTCTATCTCAAGGCCATCAGACTGTTAAACAGCCACCACTAACATTTAGCGGCCGCTGCCAACATACTGACTCAACTCCAGCCACTTCAAAAATGGGAATTGATGGAAATTATGTAAAAATGTACCACTAGCCACTTTAAACAATGCCACTTAATATAATGTTTACATACCCTACATTACCCATCTCATATGTATATACTGTACTCTATATCATCTACTGCATCTTGCCATCTTTATGTAATACATGTACCACTAGCCACTTTAAACTATGCCACTTTATGTTTACATACCCTACAGTACTCATCTCATATGTATATACCGTACTCTATACCATCTACTGCATCTTGCCTATGCCGTTCTGTACCACCACTCATTCATATATCTTTATGTACATATTCTTTATCCCTTTACACTTGTGTGTGTATAAGGTAGTAGTTGTGGAATTGTTAGGTTAGATTACTTGTTGGTTATTACTGCATTGTCGGAACTAGAAGCACAAGCATTTCGCTACACTCGCATTAACATCTGCTAACCATGTGTATGTGACTAATAAAATTTGATTTGATTTGATTTGATTTGAACCACCTCTTGAGAGTAATCCTTCCCAGAAAGGGGAGAAGATCTGAGATGTTCTTCTCTAGAAGCCTGTTCTTCCTGAGGTCCACAGTGATGTTGTGGGTTGAATGCTGCAGCAGAGAGAGAAGCACTTCCCAGTCCAGCCTGCAGGAGGTCAGGTCTCCACCAACCTTCTCCAGGAACCACTGAGTCAAGTCCTTGTCCTGAGCTTCATACACAACTACAGTCAGCTGCTGCAGAGTGTCTGAGTTCAGTCTAGGAGGTTGGAACATACAGGCAGTCAGAAATATGAAGAAAAACACATGAATGAAGTTACTATTTCTACTTTTAAAAAACATCAGCTCCAGACTGACCTGAGAGAGAGAGATCCCTGGTGACACAGCAGTGTGATGAGAGAGTGACCCTGGATGCATAAGTCAGTCAGGTCCAGACACTGAACCCTCCAGAGTCTCAGCAGGGACGCCACACTACTCAGAGCCCTGGATAACACTCTCTCTGGTGCCTGGCTGCTCTTTAGGACCAAGGAGAGTTCTGGGACAGTCAGTGGAGTAGCACCTCTCTCTGTCCTCATAACCAGTCTGGACAGTTTCACTGCCATACCCACATTCAGCCTTTAATGAAAAGACAAAACTCAAGTCACTTTTTGAATCTGTACCCCAGCACTTTGAAATTATTAAATGACTATGAGGTTAAAGTGAAACGTGAATAATGATGAGTGAGAAAGTTAGAGGCACCAATATCATGCATGCTAACCTCTCACCATTACAATAACATGGAGGGGTTAGCATTTTATATCATATCCCCAAGACATGCTAACCTCTCATCACTAACAGGGAGATGTTAGTCTCGTGTCTTTGTAATGCCGGATTAAGTGTTATGACATGCTATTCTATAAAATACTTTCTCCGTAATTAATATTACCTGATTGAACTAATCATGTAAATATAATTAACTAGAGGAGGGGCACCACGAAATAATATTTATAGAGCTGTTATCTTCCGAATAAACTCTTAAGGACCTAGTAATATTTTACATCCATAGCAGTCAATATTAATCGTCATCTCATTCAGTCTCATCTGAAAGTTGTAAATCCTTGGTTATCTGCAAGAATCCTGGCTAACAAGTTGAATCAGCAATACAAAATTGGGTTTAACTATTTATTTACTAAATACCTAACTAAATCACACAGAATTACATATACACAGAAGGAATCATACCTTGATTACAAATTACGTCATGAAGGAAAACGTCCATAGCGGCCAGAACAGATATGACAGCTTGTTACATAAAATAAAAGGGGCTGGGTTTGAGTGAAAGAGCGGGAAGACTCAGTAACAAAGGAAGGAGCTGTGCTATCGTAAATACAATATATTATGCATTCTAAATTACCGGCCATTTGGAAAAGGAAAATGCAATAAATATTTACTCTGAGCTGCGCTTCGGTAGGTTGGTGGTAGATGGAAGACCGTGTTGCCCAACTGGGTCCTTTGTCCTTTGAAGAATGTCTGTTGCTCACTGGATACGTTGTAGTAACGTCGTTGTGTAGTAGACGGTTTACTCTGACTGTCCTTCCTAACCTGCGTTTGTAGCAGCTGTTGCTAACTCAAAGGCTAGGAGGTATCACTTCTGTAGTGAATAAGATTTCAAAGTTCATACCAGTCGCAACCAAAGCTCATGCTGAGGTTGGTTTAGTTCTGTAGTTATTACCTGAACCATTCTGACATGTGATCGTCACCCTAATATCCTCGGAACAGAAGGTAAAATTTTCGTCAATGGCTTATATAGTGGAGGGAGAGGGGTGTGTCTGAAAAGTTTATTACCTATGTCTCTTCACAGGGGCGGGCCACTGGTTGAGCAGAGGCCTAACCTTATGAAAACCCAAATCTCTCATTTGGAAGCTAAAATTACATTTAATCTCTTCACAAATAATTTAATATTCAAACATTTGAATTAAACAACAATTCCATGTGAATCCGATACCTCTGATGTTTAGACTTTCCACAGTAGAGTTTATGTCATTCTATCATTGATGAGAATGTGCCAGAGGGCAACCGAACTGACATAATATACCTTAAGTACCACCGCATGTTCAATTGGTCGGATTACAAGAATATAGTTCAATCCCCCCCCTAACGTCTGATGTTCCAAGAATCTCTATGTTAACCAAAGGGGCTTTCTAATGTCACATCAGTAGAGTAGGGAGAGGAACGGGGGGGAAGGAGGTATTTATGACTGTCATAAACATACCCCCAGGCCAACGTCATGACATTAGCATTTAATATCCCAAGACATGCTAACCAATCACCTTAGCATTTGCATTTCTTTGGAGGTTATGATACTTATGTCTCTGTAGTTTTCTCACTCATCATTCTTCAGGATTATCTGTAACCATGGTAGCGTCCACATTAATGTAGAAGTGTTCAGAAACATAATCTATTCTTATTTACAATAGAAGTGACTCCAAAATGACAATACATTATTTACCATTCATTTCTATTGGGCACAAAATAATCTGAAGCACAACCAAAACAAACAGCAAATGTATCCAACAAGTTTGTAGAATCACAAGCTTGATGTAGTCATTGTGTTCTAGGAAGATGGGACCAAATACTCAACGTTTGATTACTTTAATACACATATCCAAATACTTTTAGTTCACTAAAATGGGTGGACTATGTACTAAACAGTTCACCTGACAGTCACACCCTGATCTGTTTCGCCTCCGAGGCATCCCAGGAAAGTTCCAGACGGCTCCGTTACCGAGTTCCCCCGAGTGTCTCCAAAATCTGCCGATTCATCTCTTCTTCCCGAGCCGATGCAACTAGGCAGGGCTGTCTCTAGCCGAACGGCGAAACATACATACGAAGAGTCAGAGACTCTCACAACCCTTTTCATGCTGTGGGGGAACCAGTCGAAATCTCTCCAGGTACTCATCGACTCTGGGGCTGTTGAGAGTTTCATGGACGCTAAACTGGTGTCTGAACTGAACATCCCCACTCAGCCCCTCTCCATTCCCATGGACGTTGGAGCGCTGGATGGGCGCTCTATAGGCCGGGTCACTCATAATACTACTCTCATAAACCTACGGGTGTCAGGGAACCACAGCGAGACGATCCAATTCCTGCTAATTAAGTCTCCTCAGGGTCCCGTGGTATTGGGAATATTTTGGCTCCATCGACACAATCCCCTCATTGACTGGTCTGCTGGTGCCATCATGAGCTGGAGCCCATTCTGCCACGCAAATTGCCTGAAGTCAGTGCTCCCTGCACCGGGATGTCTTCCTGGGGCCACGAAAGTTGCCCCGGACCTCTCCGCATTTCCCGTGGAGTACCAGCACTTCCGGGGGGTGTTCATTATGACCAGGCCACTTTGCTTCTGCGGCACCGACCCCATGACTGTGGGATTGACCTTCTCCTAGGCACCACTCCGACCCGGGGATGACTGTACTCACTGTAGGGTCGAGAGACCAAGGCTATGGAGACCTATATTGAGGACTCCCTAGCTGCCGGGTTCATCCGTCCTTCTGCCTCCCCACCGGCGCAGGGTTCTTCTTTGTGGAAGGACAAAACCCTGCTCCCGTGCATCGACTACCAGGGTCTCAACGACATCATGGCGAAAAACCGCTACCCGTTACCACTCATCTACTCGGCCTTCGAGCCGCTCCAGGGGGCCATCGTGTTCTCCAAGATGGATCTACGGAAGGGCTACCACCTGGTGCAGATACGGGAAGAGTACGAGTGGAAGACTGCCTTCAACACGGCCAGTGGTGTGATTCCAGGCTGTGTTCCAGGCCCTGGTTAATGATGTTCTCCGTGAAATGTTGAACTGGTTCGTCTTTGTCCACCTCAACAACATCCTCGTCTTCTGGTGGCTTGGCCCCAGCCTACGTCCGTAGCTGCAACATTTTCTGGGATTCACCAACTTCTATCGCCGCTTATTCCGGTTTTAGGGCACCCTGACTTCCCCCCTGTCTGCATCCAAGGTTCCGTTCACATGGTTCCCAGCTGCGGACCGGGCGTTCAGGGACCTCAAACACCATTTCACCACAGCTCCCATCTTGGTTCATCCTGACCCGTCCCGCCAGTTTGTGGTGGTGGCCGATGCTTCGGATGTCGGAGTGGGGGTGGTCCTTTTCCCAGCATTTGGCCCTGGACCTCAAGTTACATTCCTGCACCTTCTTCTCCCATCACCTCAATGCCACGGAGATGAATTACGATGTGGGGAATCGTGAGCTTCTCTCAGTGAAGATGGTATTGGAGGAGGCACTGGCTGGAGGGGGTGGAACATTCGTTCATTGTGTGGACAGACCCCGCGGCTACTCCCCCGGAAGTTGAAACCATCCTTCCCACGTCTTGCATGGCGACGGCATTCAGTTGGGAATAGGGAAGCAGGTCCGGGAGGCGCAGCATTCCCAGCCGAACACCGGAGGGCCCCAGATAATCGGATGTTTGTTCTGACGCTGTCTGCTCCTCGGTCCTGGAGTGGGCCCACTCCTCCAGGCTTGCCTGCCACCCGGGCTCCCACCGGACACTGGCCTTTGTGCGACAATGCTTTTGGTGGCCTACAATGGTTCCTGACGTCTCCGCGTTCGTCGCCACCTGCACGATTTGTGCGCAGAACAAGCTCATCGGCAAGCTCCAGCTGGTCTCCTCCAACCTATGCTTGTCCCTCACTGTCCCTGGTCTCACATATCCCTGGACTTTCTCACGGGTCTTTCCCTGGAAACCCCACCATCCTGATTTTCCAAAGCCGCCCACTTCATTCCTCTCCGCCAAAGAGATGGCCCAGCTCATGATACAGCACGTCTTCAGACGGAGGGTATGGCTGTTCACCCGAGATCTGCTCCTCCGGGTGAAGTCCCCCTGGTTTCCCCCTGGTTTATCGGTCCTTTCCCCATCTCCAAGATCATTATCCACTATGCTGTTCGTCTTCTTTTGCCCGTACCCTCCGTATACATCCCACTTTTCATGTTTCTAGGATCAAACCCATGTCTCACAGCCCTTTGTCTCCTGCTTCCAACGCCGGAAAACCAGGTAGTGCCTATAGAGGGGGGGGGGGGGGGGTACTGTCACACCCTGATCTGTTTCACATGTCTTTATGATTGTCTCCATGCCCTTCCAAGTGTCGCCCATCTTCCCCATTATCCCCAGTGTATTTATACCTATGTTCTCTGTTCGTCTGTTGCCAGTTAGTTTTGTTTGTCAATTCTACCAGCGGTTTGCCCCTTTTCTCCTGTCTTTTCTAAAGTTCCTATTTTCTAGATTTCTCGGTTTGACCTGCCTGCCCTGAACTGCCATTCGGTACCTTGTCACACCATCCTGGATTATTGACCTCTGCCTGCGCCGACCCTGAGACTGCCTGCCGTTCTGTACATTTCGGACTCTGAAATGGATTACTGACCTCTGCCTGGCCTTGACCTGCCTTCTTGCTTTTGAAATAAACTTCTGTTACTTCGACACTGTCTGCATCTTGGTCTTCTCCTGAAACGTGATTCCATAATATACATGACATTTGGTTCTCTAGAGTAGCTATTCTGAGTATAAACTTTCAGGTTTCATGTTAGAAGATTTCTGAAAGATAAAATTCACAAGATATCTAAAAGACAAATGTTTAGCATCACAAAATGTTCACAAATTCTTTGTGACATTTGGTAATGCAACATTTGTTATGTCAGGAAATCGGCAGATAAATGTTACCAGATTAAACCAACACTAAGCTTTATGTCAAATGTTTCTAAAAGACAGTAATCACTTGCGTCATATTATCACTAACCACCACACATATTCAGACTCACCTCAGCTGTGAGATGTAGGACAGACACTGAAAGAAACTCCTCACTTCACTCTCTTCATCTGACCAGCCCTTCAGCTCTACTGGTTTCTTCTCTGGTTGGAGTTTCAGCACTTCTAGGAGGAGGGAGGCCTTTCTCTCTGAGAGGTCTATGGACCAGACTGCAGGACTGGCTGACTGGTAAACTGGCTGTAATGCTGGAAGGACACTCCTGCCTGTATGAGTCTCATAGTCCTTCACATGTGAGTACATATCCAGCAGGAAATCACATTTCTGATTGTGATATACTTGAGACAGTGACAGCACTTTCTCTACAGTTGTTTGTATGGTTCCTCTCTCATGGAGAGCTGCTTGAAGACACAGATTCAGTAGGAATGTCTTCTCTCTCTTTCTCATCTCTACATTATCCATCAGTGGAAGAAATCTGAAAAAACAGTTTAAAACACAGATTATACACAGGTGAGTGATGAGGACTGATATGAGTAACAGGGTTGGGGAACTGAAAATGAATAGCACCATATGACTTCATCTTTTAAAACAATACAACTATGAATTGGAATTTTGTCAAATTTCAATTCCTACTCAATTAAAGTTTCTACAGCATCTTCATATGTGAATGAATTCAAAAGATAAAAACAGTGTAAAACATAAATACTATCTACACCAGTTCAATGACATATGGACTTGTTTGAAAAACTCACTCACCCCAGCTGTGAGATGTAGGGCAGACACTGAAGGAAACTCCTCACTTCACTCTCTTCATCTGACCAGTACTTCAGCTCTACAGATTTCTTCTCTGGTTGAAGTTTCAGCACTTCTAGGAGGAGGGAGGCCTTTCTCTCTGAGAGGTCTATGGACCAGACTGCAGGACTGGCTGACTGGTAAACTGGCTGTAATGTGGGAAGGACACTCCTGCCTGTTTGAGTCTCATAGTCCTTCACATGTGAGTACAAATCCAGCAGGAAATCACATTTCTGATTGTGATATACTTTAGACAGTGACAACACTTTCTCTACAGTTGTTTGTATGGTTCCTCTTTCATGGAGAGCTGCTTGAAGACACAGATTCAGTAGGAATGTCTTCTCTCTCTTTCTCATCTCTATATTATCCATCAGTTGAAGAAATCTGAACAAACAGTTTAAAACACAGATGATACACAGGTGAGTGATGAGGACTGATATGAGTAACAGGGTTGGGGAACTGAAAATGAATACCACCATATGACTCCATCTTTAAAAACAATACAACTATTAATAGGAATTTTGTCAAATTTCAATTCCTACTGATTTAAAGTTTCTACAGCATCTTCATATGTGCATGAATTCAAAAGATAAAAACAGTGTAAAACATAAATACTATCTACACCAGTTCAATGACATATGGACTTGTTTGAAAAACTCACTCACCCCAGCTGTGAGATGTAGGGCAGACACTGAAGGAAACTCCTCACTTCAATCTCTTCATCTGACCAGCCCTTCAGCTCTACTGGTTTCTTCTCTGGTTGGAGTTTCAGCACTTCTAGGAGGAGGGAGGCCTTTCTCTCTGAGAGGTCTATGGACCAGACTGCCGGACTGGCTGACTGGTAAACTGGCTGTAATGCTGGAAAGACACTCCTGCCTGTTTGAGTCTCATAGTCCTTCACATGCGAGTACAGATCCAGCAGGAAATCACATTTCTGATTGTGATATACTTGAGACAGTGACAACACTTTCTCTACAGTTGTTTGTATGGTTCCTCTCTCATGGAGAGCTGCTTGAAGACACAGATTCAGTAGGAATGTCTTCTCTCTCTTTCTCCTCTCTTTATTATCCATCAGTGGAAGAAATCTGCACAAACAGTTTAAAACACAGATGATACACAGGTGAGTGATGAGGACTGATATGAGTAACAGAGTTGGGGTACTGAAAACGAATAGCACCATATGACTCGATACCTTTGACACCATCGATCACCACATTCTTTTGGAGAGATTGGAAACCCAATTGGTCTACACGGACAAGTTCTGGCCTGGTTTAGATCTTATCTGTCGGAAAGATATCAGTTTGTCTCTGTGAATGGGTTGTCCTCTGACAAATCAACTGTACATTTCGGTGGTCCTCAAGTTCCGTTTTTCGACCACTATTGTTTTCACTATATATTTTACCTCTTGGGGATGTCATTCGAAAACATAATGTTAACTTTCACTGCTATGCGGATGACACACAGCTGTGCATTTCAATGAAACATGGTGAAGCCCCAAAATTGCCCTCGCTAGAAGCCTGTGTTTCAGACATAAGGAAGTGGATGGCTGCAAACTTTCTACTTTTAAACTCGGACAAAACAGAGATGCTTGTTCTAGGTCCCAAAAAACAAAGAGATCTTCTGTTGAATCTGACAATTAATATTGATGGTTGTAAAGTCGTCTCAAATAAAACTGTGAAGGACCTCGGCGTTACTCTGGACCCTGATCTCTCTTTTGACGAACATATCAAGACTTTTTCAAGGACAGCTTTTTTCCATCTACGTAACATTGCAAAAATCAGAAACTTTCAGTCCAAAAATGATGCAGAAAAATTCATCCATACTGTCATGACGTTAGCCTGGGGGTAGGTTTATGACAGTCATAATTACCTCTTTCCCCCCTCCCCCGTTCCTCTTCCCTACTGATGTGACATAAGAAAACCCCTTGGTTAACATAGAGATTCTGGGAACATCAGAAGTTGGGGGGAAATGAACTATATTCTGGTAAACCGACCAACTGAACATTTGCGGTGGTACTTAAGGTATATTATGTCAGTTCGGTTGCCCTCTGACACATTCTCACCAATGATAGAATGACATAAACTCTACTGTGGAAAGTCTAAACACCAGAGGTATCGGATTCACATGGAATTGTTGTTTAATTCAAATGTTTGAATATGAAATTATTTGTGAAGAGATGAAATGTAATTTTAGCTTCCAAATGAGAGATTTGGGTTTTCATAATTTTGGGCTTCTGCTCAACCAGGGGCCCGCCCCTGTGAAGAGACATGGGTTATAAA
Source organism: Salvelinus namaycush (assembly GCF_016432855.1). NCBI lineage: Eukaryota > Metazoa > Chordata > Actinopteri > Salmoniformes > Salmonidae > Salvelinus > Salvelinus namaycush. Next base: position 338,162 of record NW_024061497.1, read on the forward strand.
CTTTTCAGCCACACCCCTCTCCCTCCACTATATGAAGCCATTGACAAAAATATAACTTCCTGTTCCGGGTACATTAGGATGACGATCCGATGTCAGAATGGTTCAGATAATAACTATAGAACTAAGCCAACATCAGCATGAACTTTGGTTGTGAATGGTATGAACTTTGAACTCGTATTCACTACAGAAGTGATACCTCCTAGCCGTTGAGTTAGCAACAGCTGCTACAAACGCAGGTTAGGAAGGACAGTCAGAGTATCCCGTCTACTACACAACGACGTTACTACGACAGTGACCACCAGAGACATTCTTCAAAGGACAGAGGACTCGGTTTGGCAACCCGGTCTTCCATCTACCACCAACCTACTGAAGCGCAGCTCAGAGTAAATATTTATTGCATTTTCCTTTTCCAAATGGGCGGTAATTTAGAATGCATAATATACTGTATTTACGATAGCACAGCTCCTTCTTTTGTTACTGAGTCTTCCCGCTCTTTCACTCAAACCCAGCCCCTTTTATTTTATGTAACAAGCTGTCATATCTGTTCTGGCCGCTATGGACGTTTTCCTTTATGACGTAATTTGTAATCAAGGTATGATTCATTCTGTGTATATGTAATTCTGTGTGAATTAGTTAGGTATTTAGTAAATAAATGAAATAAATTCCCGCTCTTTCACTAAAACCCCGCCCCTTCCCTTTGTGTAACAAGCTGTCATATCTGTTCCGCCCGCTAGGGACGTTTTCCTTTATGACGGCAAGTTGTAATCAAGTTATGATTTAATTGTGTATGTGTGATTCTGTGTGATTAGTTAGGTATTTAGTAAATAAATAGTTAAACCCAATTTTGTATTGCTGATTCAACTTGTTAGCCAGGATTCTTGCAGATAACCAAGGATTTACAACTTTCAGATGAGACTGAATAAGATGACGATTAATGTTGACTGCTATGGATGTAAAATATTACTAAATCTTTAAGAGTTTATTCGGAAGATAACAACTCTATAAAATATTCTTTCGTGGTGTCCCTCTCTAGTTAATTACATTTACATGATTAGTTCAATCAGGTAATATTAATTACGGAGAAATTATTTTATAGAATAGTATGTCATAGCAATTAATCTGGCATAGCCAAAGACACGACAATGCTTTTGTTACTTCTAGTATAGACTACTGCAATGCTCTACTTTCCGGCTACATAGATAAATCATTAAATAAACTTCAGTTAGTGCTAAATACGGCTGCTAGAATCCTGACTAGAACCAAAAAATTTGATCATATTACTCCAGTGCTAGCCTCCCTACACTGGCTTCCTGTTAAATTGAAAGACTAATCCATTCTAAATAATAGCGGGGCGATTTCGATGGAATGCGTTGTCAATGGTCCGCTGGAACAACGTATTGGGAATGGAGTCGTATTTAAAATACTGAATCATAGGAGAGACAGTTACCTAAATCTAATGAATTCTAAATAATAACGAAGTGACAATTATGATAGAGTTGTGCCTATCGAAATGTTATTATTCTTATGGATTGACTGACTAACGTTGTAAATTTATCGAAGTACATGGTACTTTTAAAATTTGGAGTAGAGAAAGTTGGAAAGCTTGCGATAGACTTAAAGCGGAGCTCGGTTTGAGTAGGGGGTAAATTGCAGGAGGCAGGTTGGGTTGTTGCTAACTAACGTTGTGATATCATTGAGTACTAACGTGAAACTGTGTCATAAAGTAGAATACACCATAACGGTACTCAAATGGATTTGACAGTTGTTCGGGTACAGCCGCTGATTTTATGTTAAAGGGACGTGCATCACAGTTGTGTGTGTCTAATGGCAGGGTACTCCTATCAAGCATTTTAGGGAGACTGTTTGAAGAGAGACTGAATGGGTTTTAGATATAACCATTAAGGAAATTTAAAACTAATAATTTGAGGGAGTACTATATATTTATTATAATTATTAGGTTTTGTTTGTAGTAAACGTTTGGGTTTGAGGGGATTTCCATGTTTCCCAGCGACAAGATATCTTAAAGGGATACACTCACATATGGAATATTAGAAGTTTTGTTTTCTGAGTTTTCACTAAATACGTGAATTTTTTAGTTATTTAGTTATTTTTTAATCTGATACCAGATTCGATTGACACTACCCATGTGAGAGACGTTGACTCGGTCTCAACTTTTAAGTCTTTACTAAAGACTCATCTCTTCAGTGGGTCATATGATTAAGTGTAGTCTGGCCCAGGAGTGTGAAGGTGAATGGAAAGGCTCTAGAGCAACGAACCGCCCTTGCTGTCTCTGCCTGGCCGGTTCCCCTCTCTCCACTGGGATTCTCTGCCTCTAACCCTATTACAGGGGCTGAGTCACTGGCTTACTGGTGCTCTTTCATGCCGTCCCTAGGAGGGGTGCGTCACTTGAGTGGGTTGAGTCACTGACGTGATCTTCCTGTCTGGGTCGGCGCCCCCCCTTGGGTTGTGCCGTGGCGGAGATCTTTGTGGGCTATACTCGGCCTTGTCTCAGGATAGTAAGTTGGTGGTTGAAGATACCCCTCTAGTGGTGTGGGGGCTGTGCTATGGCAAAGTGGGTGGGGTTATATGCTTCCTGTTTGGCCCTGTCCGTGGGTATCATCGGATGGGACCAAAGTGTCTCCTGACCCCTCCTGTCTCAGCCTCCAGTATTTATGCTGCAGTAGTTTATGTGTCGGGGGGCTAGGGTCTAGTTTGTTATATCTGGAGTACTTCTCCTGTCTTATCCGGTGTCCTGTGTGAATTTAAGTATGCTCTCTCTAATTCTCTCTTTATCTCTTTCTTTCTCTCTCTCGGAGGACCTGAGCCCTAGGACCATGCCTCAGGACTACCTGGCATGATGACTCCTTGCTGTCCCCAGTTCACTTAGCCGTGCTGCTGCTCCAGTTTCAACTGTTCTGCCTGCGGCTATGGAACCCTGACATGTTCACCGGACGTGCTACCTGTCCCAGACCTGCTGTTTTCAACTCTCTAGAAACAGCAGGAGCGGTAGAGATACTCTTAATGATCGGCTATGAAAAGCCAACTGACATTTACTCCTGAGGTGCTGACTTGCAGCACCCTCGACAACTACTGTGATTTTTATTATTTGACCATGCTGGTCATTTATGAACATTTGAACATCTTGGCCATGTTCTGTTATAATCTCCACCAGGCACAGCCAGAAGAGGACTGGCCACCCCTCATAGGCTGGTTCCTCTCTAGGTTCCTTCCTAGGTTTTGGCCTTTCTAGGGAGTTTTTCCTAGCCACCGTGCTTCTATACCTGCATTGCTTGCTGTTTGGGGGTTTAGGCTGGGTTTCTGTACAGCACTTTGAGATATCAGCTGATGTTAGAAGGGCTATATAAATACATTTGATTTGATTTGACTCCATCTTTAAAAACAATACAACTATGAATTGGAATTGTGTTCAATTTCAATTCCTACTGAATTACAGTTTCTACAGAATCTTCATATGTGCATGTATTAAAAAGACAAAGACAGCGTAAAACAAATACTATCTACACCAGTTAAATGACATATGGACTCTTGTTGGATAAACTCACTCACCTCAGCTGTGAGATGTAGGACAGACACTGAAGGAAACTCCTCACTTCACTCTCTTCATCTGACCAGCCCCACAGCTCTACTGGTTTCTTCTCTGGTTGGAGTTTCAGCACTTCTAGGAGGAGGGAGGCCTTTTTATCTGAGAGGTCTAAGGACCAGACTGCAGGACTGGCTGACTTGTAAACTAGCTGTAATGCTGGAAGGACACTCCTGCCTTGAGTCTCATAGTCCTTCACATGTGAGTACAGATCCAGCAGGAAACCACATTTCTGATAGTGATATACTTCAGACAATGACAACACTTTCTCTACAGTTGTTTGTATGGTTCCTCTCTCATGAAGAGCTATTTGAAGACACAGATTCAGTAGGAATGTCCTCTCTCTCCTTGTCCTCTCTTTAGGGCATCTTCTCTGATCCTGTGGTGGAGTAAAACTGCAAGAACAATTTAACAACAAATAGATGAATATGTGAGAGATATGATATGTATTTCTGAAGGTCACATTATGGTGGATAAAATACAATGACTATCTTTCTAAAATCATTATCCACTTAAATTGTTCCTTAAAATCCTGACCACAAAGTAAGATTGCATCTTTTTAAACAGTATGTGTATAAATCGTTTATTAAGTTATTGCAGGAAGCTACAAACTTCCTCTCTAAAGAGAAATACAGGGACAGACAACTACAACCTCTGAACTGTACTGATCCAACTCACCTCAGCTGTGAGATGTAGGGCAGACACTGAAGGAAACTCCTCACTTCACTCTCTTCATCTGACCAGCCCTTCAGCTCTACTGGTTTCTTCTCTGGTTGGAGTTTCAGCACTTCTAGGAGGAGGGAGGCCTTTCTCTCTGAGAGGTCTATGGACCAGACTGCAGGAGCTGGCTGGTAAAGTGGCTTCAATGATGGAAGGACACTCCTGGCTGTTTGATTCCTATTGTACTTCACATGAGAGTACAGATCCAGCAGGATGTCGTATCTCTCAGTTTGATACACAGAGAACAATGACAGCAGTGTGTTCACAGTTCTCTGGACTGTATATCTGTGATCTAGTGCTCCTTGTAGACACAAATTTAGTAGGACTGCTTTCTCTTCTGTCTCCAGTTTTTCAGGGGATCCTCTCTGATGTTGTAGAGGGGTAAACCTGTGACCCATAAAACAGTGTCTATGTTCAGATAGAAGCAGGGAGAATGTGACTGCTGCCTCTTTAATAGAATGATCACTGTTGTCATGTCTATCTTGTGTTGTTGTAATGTCTTGTTTAAAAAAAATACTAATATTCTAGAACGCAGACTTTACTGTTGTTAAAAAAAACTTTACTAATTATATAGTAAGTACTGTAGTATTCTATAGTAAAGTGTTATTATTTGTTCATATTGGCACTCACCTGAGCTTGTTGATATTTGGTAGACACTTTAAAATGGTTTTGCTGAGAGCTTCACTGAGAACAGTTCTCTGATCCCTGAGACTTTCACTGAGAACAGTTCTCTGATCCCCGAGAGCTTCACTGAGAACAGTTCTCTGATCCCTGAGACCTTCACTGAGAACAGTTCTCTGATCCCTGAGACCTTCACTGAGAACAGTTCTCTGATCCCTGAGAGCTTCACTGAGAACAGTTCTCTGATCCCTGAGACCTTCACTGAGAACAGTTCTCTGATCCCAGTGTAGACAGAGATGAACCTTCTCTAGACTCTGCTTCATCACTTCTGCTGCTCTCTCAAACACTCGTCTTTCACCCTGGACTGGAAGGTGCAATTCATTTCCACAGAGACCAAGTAAAGTGGTGAAGTCCATCTCTGCCTCACTTCTCAGCAAAGTTGTCCAGAGTTGACACAACATTGAGGGGTCAGATGAATCATCAGAGGATGGTCTTTAAACGAGAACAGGTTATAAATTATATTATACTGATTATTTCAAAGTAGCATGACACAGAAGTGTTTATAACTCAGTATCTGAAGGGAAGAGAATATAAGAGATATTTTTTTAAAGATGGGTTGCTTCATCCCAATATCTCTTTCTTTTACTTGTTAATTGGCAATAAACTGGTGAATTAGACAACACAAATATTACCCAAGATGTCTGACGTTCTTCAGAGAGCCCAGTATCAGCCTTACTCCTTGGTCTGACACAGTGCAGCCATTCAGGTCCAAGCCAACCTTTCTCTCTGCAGACTGACTGGTCACATAAGAGACTGCACAGCACTGGTGAGGATCAAGATGTTCTCCACTCAGGTCTAGATGATAGTCCAGTTTGTACAGGAGAAGCTGACAGACCTCAGTAGACTGATATTCATACAAGCACTGACACAAAAACAGAAGATCTTTATCAGACTCAGGAGCACCACCTTCTGCATGATCTTGGTTTGTTTGAGATGGAAGAAATGTGTTCACCATTTCCTTGAAGAACCAATCTGACGTCTTCTTGATCTGTTGAGCAGGAACAAGACTGTTTACCAATCTAATATTCCTCTCATTCAGAAGCCCACACAGGAAAGGAATCAAGTGTTTTGTGTGTTTCCATTCTTCAGTCTGGCACTTCTCTAGAACCTCTCTGATTTTGTCTGGATTCTGTAAGAGCCAAAGGGCACCAAAGAACTCCTGCATTGTGTAGTGGAGAAATGCAGAGTAAGTGTCTGACGCTGTGGGTGCAAACTTAACCATGAATGCCCCCAAGAACGCAAAATGGACACTGCTTTCTTCACAACTCAGTGTTGTCAAGTTCATGTTTTTCTCATTTGTTGCATCAAAAGCAATTTCTGCCAAAGACAATATTTTCTCTCTGTTTTTTATGAGACACTTGTCATGATCTTTCATTCGTTTGGCACTGTGTTTTTGGATGCAGTGACGGAGGATGTTGATGTACATCTTAGTTGTAGAACATGGCTGCTTAGAATCCGCTAGGGTAGAATAATAACTGCAAGCAACCACCATCAGTGCATAGATTGGGACATGGCAGAGACTGAACAACTCTAGGTTGTTTAACACACTGCTCAAGTAGTCAGGCTCAGCACTCAGCATCTGTGTTAAGTAAGCCCTGATGGATTCATCACTGAACCCTTTCACCTCCACTCTGAACCAGTCTGTGGGCCAGTCTGTCAGGAAGTCTTCAGATTGATCTGGTCTGCATGTGATCACAATCTTTGCATCCGGGAGGAGGTTCTCCACAAGGTCCTTTACTACCAACAGAGAGGAGAGGTCTGTGATTGCATCAAATATGATGACAACGTTTTCAGAGTTCTTCTTAATATCCTGTAACACTTCTTCTTTGCTTTCTTTTGGCTCACTGTACATGTTAAAGAGAAGGTCCTCCAGGCTCATGGGTTCTCTGTGTGAAATGTCTCTCATGTCAAAATAAAACATGTAATCTAGTTCCCTGTGATCTTTCTCTGCCCAGAGGTTCAACATTTGATGGGCGACTGTTGTTTTTCCAATTCCAGGTTTTCCAACCAGGAGGATTTTTTTCTCATGTGTTTTAAGCAGCTCAGTCGGGGATGTTTCCTGTTTGGCCATGGGGATGAAGCTCTTTAGCTTTTTAGGGCGAACTTTCTTGCATCTTTTGCTTTTCACTTTAATTTTAGAGTCAAATGAATCCACATATGTATCTAACACAAGAGGGGTGTAAGAGAAAGTCCTCTCATTTCTTAATCTCTCTGGTAGGAGACCACATTTTTGTTTCCATGCACCCTCTGTGATCCTCCGTGCTTCTGTAATCCTCCGTGCTTTACATTTCAGCTGTTTCTGATATCCGTGACAGGGTTTTGAACCTAAATAAGGGTATTAAGGGAAGAGAGAGTAAATGCACTGTGCCAACAAAAAAAAGCCAATATAAAGGACGATAGATAATCAGGATAGAATACTACAAGGATACACTGGTAGATCTTCATAGATCGAAGGTGATCTTTTGGGGATAAATGGTCATCAAAAACAAGAAGGACCGAGGGGCAGTAAAAACAAAGTTAAAATGGCTTTATTATGATGGGCATGTTCAATAGAACAATATCTATAAAGACTCTGACACGTTTCAGCATAGCCCTCATCAAGGAGGACAATAACACAAATCTCTATTGAACATGCCATCATTATAAAGGTTTATTTACTTCATGAAAAGTGCATTGGTCGTCCTTGTTTTTGATGAACAATCTAAAAGGGTACATTAACTCCCTTCAATGTGCACTTCAAATAGCTTCCCCAGCAGCATGGAACTAAAGGAATAGTGCCAAAAGTACAAAACCTGTTCACAGAGTGCATATATTTGAAAGACACATTTTAACAGGTCTGTTATTTTCAACCCAGCCAATTGTATACTATATAGTGTATAGTAATAGGATACTATATGATCACTTACCAACAAAGTAGTCTGTCATCTCTGTGTCTTCCTTGAAGGGGAAGTAGCTGATCCATTGCTGTAAGTCAGCGTCGCCTAAGGTCCTCTTCCTTGTGATGTCGAGAATCGTCAGTAACTCGTAGCATGCAGCCTCTCCTTTGTCTGAGACCCAGTCCAGAATTCTTCTGGTTTGGTCAAAAAAGTCAACTTCAGCCTGAATTTTACTGACTTCCTCCTCGTGAAGAACCTTGCGCTGGAACAGGTTTTCCACAATGAGGGGCAGATTCTGAAGCCTTCCAATGAGAAGTAGCCTTCCATTTGTAATGTACTCTAAAGCAGATTGTCTTGTGGAAGCCATGTCTCAGGTTGTTTCTGCAGCATCACTGGTATGTTTCAACACGTAGGATCTCTGGAAGAAGACAGTACATAGTCAGTCAATAGTAGAACAGTCAAATAATGATTAGGATATTATGAAGCAGGATATTAGGAAACAGATGATATTATTTCCCATAGGCACATAACCAACCTAATCTACTAGACAGCTTTATATACTAATTTACTGTAGGTCTATAGCCAACCAAATCTACTAGACAGCATTATGGGGCGGCAGGGTAGCCTAGTGGTTAGAGCGTTGTGCTCGTAACTGAAACGTTACAAGTTTGAATCCCCAAGCTGACAAGGTACAACTCTGTTGTCCTAACCCTGAACAAGGCACGAAACCCACTGTTCCTAAGCAGTCATTGAAAATGAGAAATTGTTCTTATAGTACGAGCTACCATTTAGTCTTATAGTCCTAGCTAACATATAGTCTTATAGTCCTAGCTACCATATAGTATTATAGTCCTAGCTACCATATAGTCTTATAGTCAAAGTTATCATATAGTATTATAGTCCTAGCTACCATATAGTCTTATTGTCCTAGCTACCATATAGTCTTATAGTCCTAGTTACCATATAGTCTTATAGTCCTCGCTACCATATAGTCTTATAGTCCTAGCTACCATGTAGTCTGATAGTCCTAGCTACCATATAGTCTTATAGTCCTAGTTATCATATAGTCTTATAGTCCTCTCTACCATATAGTCTTATAGTCCTAGCTACCATGTAGTCTGATAGTCCTAGCTACCATGTAGTCTGATAGTCCTAGCTACCATATAGTCTTATAGTCCTAGTTATCATATAGTCTTATAGTCCTCTCTACCATATAGTCTTATAGTCCTCTCTACCATATAGTCTTATAGTCCTAGCTACCATATAGTCTTATAGTCCTAGCTACCATATAGTCTTATAGTCCTCTCTACCATATAGTCTTATAGTCCTAGCTACCATATAGTCTTATAGTCCTAGCTACCATATAGTCTTATAGTCCTAGCTACCATATAGTCTTATAGTCCTAGCTACCATATAGTCTTATAGTCATAGCTACCATATAGTATTATAGTCCTAGCTACCATATAGTCTTATAGTCCTAGTTACCATATAGTCTTATAGTCCTAGCTACCATATAGTCTTATTGTCCTAGCTACCATATAGTCTTATAGTCCTAGCTACCATATAGTCTTATAGTCCTAGCTACCATATAGTCTTATAGTCCTAGTTATCATATAGTATTATAGTCCTAGTTACCATATAGTATTATAGTCCTAGCTACCATATAGTCTTATTGTCCTAGCTACCATATAGTCTTATAGTCCTAGTTACCATATAGTCTTATAGTCCTCGCTACCATATAGTCTTATAGTCCTAGCTACCATGTAGTCTGATAGTCCTAGCTACCATATAGTCTTATAGTCCTAGTTACCATATAGTCTGATAGTCCTAGCTACCATATAGTCTTATTGTCATAGCTACCATATAGTCTGATAGTCCTAGCTACCATATAGTCTTATAGTCCTAGTTATCATATAGTATTATAGTCCTAGTTACCATATAGTATTATAGTCCTAGCTACCATATAGTCTTATTGTCCTAGCTACCATATAGTCTTATAGTCCTAGCTACCATATAGTCTTATAGTCCTAGTTACCATATAGTCTGATAGTCCTAGCTACCATATAGTCTTATTGTCATAGCTACCATATAGTCTTATAGTCCTAGCTACCATATAGTATTATAGTCCTAGTTACCATATAGTATTATAGTCCTAGCTACCATATAGTCTTATTGTCCTAGCTACCATATAGTCTTATAGTCCTAGCTACCATATAGTCTTATAGTCCTAGCTACCATATAGTATTATAGGCCTAGCTACCATATAGTCTTATAGTCCTAGTTATCATATAGTATTATAGTCCTAGTTACCATATAGTATTATAGTCCTAGCTACCATGTAGTCTTATTGTCCTAGCTACCATATAGTCTTATAGTCCTAGTTACCATATAGTCTTATAGTCCTCGCTACCATGTAGTCTGATAGTCCTAGCTACCATATAGTCTTATAGTCCTAGTTACCATATAGTCTGATAGTCCTAGCTACCATATAGTCTTATTGTCATAGCTACCATATAGTCTTATAGTCCTCTCTACCATATAGTCTTATAGTCCTAGCTACCATACAGTCTTATAGTCCTAGCTACCATACAGTCTTATTGTCATAGCTACCATATAGTCTGATAGTCCTAGCTACCATATAGTCTTATAGTCCTAGCTACCATATAGTCTTATAGTCCTAGCTACCCTGTAGTCTTATAGTCCTAGCTACCATATAGTCTTATAGTCCTAGCTACCATATAGTCTTATAGTCCTAGCTACCATATAGTCTTATAGTCCTAGCTACCATATAGTCTTATTGTCATAGCTACCATATAGGCTTATAGTCCTAGCTAACATATAGTCTTATTGTCATAGCTACCATATAGTCTTATAGTCCTAGCTACCATATAGTCTTATTGTCATAGCTACCATATAGTCTTATAGTCCTAGCTACCATACAGTATTATAGTCCGGTTAGAGCGTTGTTCTAGTAACCGAAAGGTTGCAAATTCAAATCAGAGTGAAGGAAAAGCAATCAACAAGTGCTCAGCATATGTGGGAACTCCTTCAAGACTTTTGGAAAAGCATTCCAGGTGAAGCTGGTTGAGAGAATGCCAAGAGTGTGCAAAGCTGTCATCAAGGCAAAGGGTGGCTATTTGAATAATCTCAAATATAAAATATATTTAGACTTGTTTAACACTTTTTTCACTTCTTCATATAGTGGTTGGCAGGGTAATATTTCTGAATAATTGAAGAAGAAACGTCCTTAGTTGTGATAATAAGCAGGTATGTGTGTGGCAACATCCAAACTTTTTTTTTTATGTAAGGAATAGATATAACATTGAAACAAGGTTCCTATATCTCTATTGTTGTTGAATGGACTAAAAGAAAAACGAATCTTTCCTACTGATGAGTCAACAGGGTTAATCGTAGGTATGATCTGAGGATCAGGTCTTGACATGTTCCTGGATAATAAAACAACCCCTCTGAGGGAATGGCATCTAATACCCTTCCATTCATTCAATCTTCTATTCATTCTTATTTCTATGTTTACCACTATAATAGGACGCTGCGCATGCGCGCATTGGCGTCCTTGGAGGCTACAATGTGAAGCCTGGAAAATAACTGGCAAAATGGTGTAGTCGGGTAGGCTACTTGTTTCCTAAAATCCTGTTACTGAATATCGATAATCCGTAACTCCTTGTCCGTCGGTCCGGATTCTATCATATGTGGATATCTGTAGACCTATAGAAACCGTCTGAACCGAACTTTTCTCCAAACCGGCACCTTGGCTGTGGTAGACAGCGCGCAAGACGCGCTTCCTCGTAGCCTAATACAGCCAAGTTATAGGTGCCGGTTTGGAGAAAAGTTCGGTTCAGATGGTTTCTATAAAGTATTTTCTAAAGATATCCACACACAATCCGGTCCGACGGACAAGGGATTATAGACACATATGCCTTCAGTAACAAGGTTTTTGGAAACAACTAGGCTACCCCCCTATAGAATTTCACCTGTTATTTTCCGTGCGCCGCTTTGTAGCCACTTACTGTAGGACGCCCATGCGCAGCGTCCAATATAGGGCTGTACTGGGCACAGATGAGGTCTTCATAAATTATATTCTTCAAGAATCGTAAAATGAAATTGCCATTGAACAGTTATATTTCAGATTGTTGCCTACCTTATTGTTGTATCGTCTTTCTCTCTCCGCCTCGTTTAATCGTCTTTCTCTCTCCGCCTCGTTTAATCGTCTTTCTCTCTCCGCAGCCTGAGTGGAGAATAGCAGGGTTCATCCTCATGTTATGTGGATCACTGGATGATAGTAATACAACCTGAAAGGATATTAGGAAACAAATCAAACTAGACTGTAAATGTGTTGGCATCTCCTATAGACAACTACATCTACTAGTTGCCTGCTGCTACAGTGACCTTGTGTGTCGATATACCTATTTTACTTTCACTTATACTTCCGTGTATAAAAGTATTATTGGGGCGGTTCAGCAAGACGCAACGTTTTTGAACAAATATAAAATACACTATGTAGGACAAACATGCCTCAGACATTTAGATTAAGAAATCACGTTAGCTCTATTCTTGCCATTTTTAATGTCAACATTCGACAATTTTTGGCTACTGAAAATGGTTTTGTTGTAGTCGTCACCAGCAGGTAAGCCGTCTCATACTTTTCAGGGGTGTATTCAATAGTGCAGATCGTAGCAAAATGTTTTGCAACAAGAAGGAGCGTTTCTTTCTTGACAAGTTCAGGTTAGTCCCTCCCTGTTTCTGACGGTTTGTTTCCGTTTGGTTCCTAATGAATACACCTCAGGGCAACGTTCTGTTGCCAAACGTTGTCGATAGAATTAGCAGATATAGAGCCGACCTGATTTACTATTCTTAATGTCAGAGAGGCATGTTTGTTCATAACATCTGAACGTTCCAAAACGTTGGGTCCTGTTCAGTGAACATGCCCCAGTTAGTTTATTCCCGGGCAATGACTACCATTTCATTCATGCATGATGAATAAAGTCGGTCGGTCGGTCTATTAAAAGCTATAGGAGTTATAATCTTAATGACGTGTTAACTATGATGCAGAACTTGTCTCTGGAGTTTCCAGGCTGCTTGCTGAATGAATGTACTACAGCAGTGAGCAGTCAGTGGTCTGTTGCAGTCTGAGTCGGATGCTTTAACTTAGAAGCTTCAGCAGTTTAACATCCAGTCTGTTCTAGAAGGACCCTGCTTGCTGAATGAATGAACTACAGCAGTGAACAGTCAGTGGTCTGTTGCAGTCTGAGTCTGATGCTTTAACTTAGAAGCTTCAGCAGTTTAACATCCAGTCTGTTCTAGAAGGACCCTTCATGCACTATTATAACACGTTCTAGTATATAAAGTCTGAATGATCAGTTTTAGCTGAATACAGTCTAAATATTAAAGTGTCTTTGAACGGGGTTTGGTAGTAAGTGCCAGGATCACCGGTTTGTGTCAAGAACTGCAACGCTGCTGGGTTTTGCAAGAACTGCAACGCTGCCGGCGTCCTATACAGAGCTATACTGTGCACAGATGATGTCTTTATGAAATATATCATTCAAGAATCGTTCATAGCTACCATGTAGTATGATAGCTACCATATAGTATTATAGTCCTAGTTACCATATAGTCTTATAGTCCTAGTTACCATATAGTATTATAGTCCTAGTTACCATATAGTCTCATACCTACCATATAGTCTTATAGTCCTAGCTACAATATAGTCTGATAGTCCTAGCTACCATATAGTCTCATAGCTACCATATAGTCTTATAGTCCTAGCTACAATATAGTCTGATAGTCCTAGCTACCATATAGTCTTATTGTCATAGCTACCATATAGTCTTATTGTCATAGCTACCATATAGTCTTATTGTCATAGCTACCATATAGTCTTATAGTCCTAGCTACCATATAGTCATATAGTCCTAGCTACCATATAGTCTTATTGTCATAGCTACCATATAGTCTTATTGTCATAGCTACCATATAGTCTTATAGTCCTAGCTACCATATAGTCTTATTGTCATAGCTACCTTATAGTCTCATACCTACCATATAGTCTTATAGTCCTAGCTACGATGTAGTCTTATAGTCCTAGCTACCCTGTAGTCGTATAGTCCTAGCTACCATATAGTCTGATAGTCCTAGTTACCATATAGTCTTATAGTCCTAGTTACCATATAGTCTTATAGTCCTAGCCACCATATAGTCTTATAGTCCTAGCCACCATAGCCACAGGAAGAAAGGGTGGTGAGGGTGCTGCAGCGATACGCTATCCCATCTGGTTTGTGCCTAGTGAGACTTTCATTTGTTTTTCAACAGGACAATGACCCAACACACTTCCAGCCTGTGTAAGGGCTATTTTTCCAAGAAGGAGAGTGATGGAGTGCTGCATCAGATGACCTGGCCTACAAAACCCCCCGACCTCAACCCAATTGAGATGGTTTGGGATAAGTTTGACCGCAGAGTGAAGGAAAAGCAGCCAACAAGTGATCAGCATATGTGGGAACTCCTTCAAGACTTTTGGAAAAGCATTCCAGGTGAAGCTGGTTTGGAGAATGTCAAGAGTGTGCAAAGCTGTATTCAAGGCAAAGGGTGACTATTTCAAGAATCTAAAACTTTTGACCAGTAGTGTGCATTTGTAAATATGAAATTTGGCCAAAAGAATAATGAAATGAATTGCATAAAATTGTTTCAACCTGTTTCTATCCTAAGTAAAGAATCTAAGGAGCACATCTCTCCATTATAGTGTAAGATCTTCTTAAATGTGTTCCATTATAAACCTACTGATGTCTTGCCACAGATTCCTCACATGAACACAATCCCCAAAAAGATGCAACACTGTTTCTGGGTGGTCATCACAAAAGGTACAACTTGAAATGATGGTGTTTTTTTCACTTCTTCATATAGTGGTTGGTAGGATAATATTTATGAATAATTGAAGAAGAAACGTCCTTAATTGTGTTAATAGTAGGTATGTGTGAGGCAACATACAAACTTTTTCCCAACAGATATTATCAATAAAACCATTCCAATGTATGTAAGGAATAGATACAACATTGAAACAAGGTTCCTATTCCTCTAATGTTGTTGAATGGACCAACATGACATAAGGAATAGATTGAGGGAATGGCATCTAAAACTAGTACACAATCTGTAGGTGTTACAGGGATCTTGTAACGTGATAAGAATTCCTTATAATGGAGTAAAATACCCTTCCATTCATTCAATCTTCTATTCATTCTTATTTCTATGGTTACCACTATATTAGGACGCTGCGCGTGCGCGCTTTGGCGTCCTTGGTGGCTACAATGTGAAGCCTGGAAAATAACTGGCAAAATTGTGTAGGCGGGTAGGCTACTTGTTTCCTAAAATCCTGTTATTGAATATCGATAATCCGTAACTCCTTGTCCGTTGGTCAGGGTTCTATCATATGTGGATATCTGTAGACCCATAGAAACAGTCTGAACCGAACGTTTCTCCAAACCGGCACCGTGGCTGTGATAGACAGCGCACAAGACGCGCTTCCTCGTAGCCTAATACAGCCAAGTTATAGGTGCCGGTTTGGAGAAAAGTTCGGTTCAGACGGTTTCTATACAGTATTTTCTAAAGATATCCACACACAATCCGGTCCAACGGACAAGGGATTATAGATACATATGCCTTCCGTAACAGGGTTTCCGGGAAACAAGTAGTCTACCCCCCCTAAAGAATTTCACCTGTTATTTTCCGTGCACCGCATTGTAGCCACCTACTGTAGGACGCCCATGCGCAGCGTCCAATATAGGGCTTTACTGGGCACAGGTGAGGTTTTTATAAATTATATTCTTCAAGAATCGTAAAATGAAATAGCCATTGAACAGTTATATTTCCGATTGTTGCCTACCTTATCGTTTAATCGTCTTTCTCTCTCCGCAGCCTGAGTGGAGAATAGCAGGGTTCATCCTCATGTTATGTGGATCACTGGATGATAGTAATACAACCTGAAAGAATATTAGGAGACAAATCAAACTAGACTGTAAATGTGTTGTCATCTCCTATCGACAACTACATCTACTAGTTGTCTGCTGCTACAGTGACCTTGTGTGTCGCTATACCTATTTTACTTTCACTTATACTTCCGTGTATAAAAGTATTATTGGGGCGGTTTAGTAAGACGCAACGTTTTTGAACAGATATAAAATACACAATGTAGGACAAACATGCCTCAGACATTTAGAATAAGAAATCACATCTATTCATGACATTTAGAATAAGGAATCACGTCTATTCATGACATTTAGAATAAGGAATTACGTCTATTCATGACATTTAGAATAAGGAATCACGTCTATTCATGACATTTAGAATAAGGAATCACGTCTATTCATGACATTTAGAATAAGGAATCACGTCTATTCATGACATTTAGAATAAGGAATCACGTCTATTCATGACATTTAGAATAAGGAATCACGTCTATTCATGACATTTAGAATAAGGAATCACGTCTATTCATGACATTTAGAATAAGGAATCACGTCTATTCATGACATTTAGAATAAGGAATCACGTCTATCCATGACATTTAGAATAAGGAATCACATCTATTCATGACATTTAGAATAAGGAATCACGTCTATTCATGACATTTAGAATAAGGAATCACGTCTATTCATGACATTTAGAATAAGGAATCACGTCTATTCATGACATTTAGAATAAGGAATCACGTCTATTCATGACATTTAGAATAAGGAATCACGTCTATCCATGACATTTAGAATAAGGAATCACATCTATTCATGACATTTAGAATAAGGAATCACGTCTATTCATGACATTTAGAATAAGGAATCACGTCTATTCATGACATTTAGAATAAGGAATCACGTCTATTCATGACATTTAGAATAAGGAATCACGTCTATTCATGACATTTAGAATAAGGAATCACGTCTATTCATGACATTTAGAATAAGGAATCACATCTATTCATGACATTTAGAATAAGGAATCACGTCTATTCATGACATTTAGAATAAGGAATCACGTCTATTCATGACATTTAGAATAAGGAATCACTTCTATTCATGACATTTAGAATAAGGAATCACGTCTATTCATGACATTTAGAATAAGGAATCACGTCTATTCATGACATTTAGAATAAGGAATCACATCTATTCATGACATTTATAATAAGGAATCACGTTAGCTCTATTCTTGCCATTTTTAATGGCAACATTCGACAAGTTTTGGCTACTGAAAATGGTTTTGTTGTAGTCGTCACCAGCAGGTAAGCTGTCTCATACTTTCCAGGGGTGTATTCAATAGTGCAGATCGTAGCAAAATGTTTTGCAACAAGAACGAGCGTTTCTTTCTTGACAAGTTCAGGTTAGTCCCTCCCTGTTTCTGACGGTTTGTTTCCGTTTGGTTCCTAATGAGGGCAACATTCTGTTGCCAAAAGTTGTCGATAGAATTAGCAGATATAGAGCCGACCTGATTTACTATTCTTAATGTCAGAGAGGCATGTTTGTTCATAACATCTGAACGTTCCAAAACGTTGGGTCCTGCTCAGAGAACATGCCCCAGTCAGTTTAGTCCCGGGCAATGACTATCATTACATTCATGCATTATGAATGAAGCCGGTCGGTCGGTCTATTAAAAGCTACAGGAGTTATAATCTTAATGACGTGTAAACTATGATGCGGAACTTGTCTCTGGAGTTTCCAGGCTGCTTGCTGAATGAATGAACTACAGCAGTGAGCAGTCAGTGGTCTGTTGCAGTCTGAGTCTGATGCTTTAACTTAGAAGCTTCAGCAGTTTAACATCCAGTCTGTTCTAGAAGGACCCTTCATGCACTATTATAACACGTTCTAGTATATAAAGTCTGAATGATCAGTTTTAGCTGAATACAGTCTAAATATTAAAGTGTCTTTGAACGGGGTTTGGTAGTAAGTGCCAGTAGCACCGGTTTGTGTCAAGAACTGCAACGCTGCTGGGTTTTGCAAGAACTGCAACGCTGCCGGCGTCCTATACAGAGCTATACTGTGCACAGATGATGTCTTTATGAATTATATCATTCAAGAATCGTTCATAGCTACCATGTAGTCTGATAGCTACCATATAGTATTATAGTCCTAGTTATCATCTAGTCTTATAGTCCTAGTTACCATATAGTATTATAGTCCTAGTTACCATGTAGTCTTATAGTCCTAGCTACCCTGTAGTCTTATAGTCCTAGCTACCCTGTAGTCTTATAGTCCTAGCTACCATATAGTATTATTGTCATAGCTACCCTGTAGTCTTATTGTCCTAGCTACCATATAGTCTTATAGTCCTAGCTACCATATAGTCTTATAGTCCTCTCTACCATATAGTCTTATTGTCATAGCTACCCTGTAGTCTTATAGTCCTAGCTACCCTGTAGTCTTATAGTCCTAGCCACCATATAGTCTTATAGTCCTAGCTACCCTGTAGTCTTATAGTCCTAGCTACCATATAGTCTTATAGTCCTAACTACCATATAGTCTTATAGTCATAGCTACCATATAGTCTTATAGTCCTCTCTACCATATAGTCTTATAGTCCTAGCTACCATATAGTCTTATAGTCCTAGCTACCATATAGTCTTACTGTCATAGCTACCATATAGTCTTATAGTCCTCTCTACCATATAGTCTTATAGTTCTAGCTACCATATAGTCTTACTGTCATAGCTACCATATAGTCTTATTGTCATAGCTACCATATAGTCTTATAGTCCTAGCTACCATATAGTCTAATAGTCCTAGCTACCATATAGTCTTATAGTCCTAGCTACCACATAGTCTTATAGTCCTCTCTACCATATAGTCTTATAGTCCTAGCTACCATATAGTCTTACTGTCATAGCTACCATATAGTCTTATTGTCATAGCTACCATATAGTCTTATAGTCCTAGCTACCATATAGTCTTATAGTCCTAGCTACCATATAGTCTTATAGTCCTAGCTACCATATAGTCTTATAGTCCTAGCTACCATATAGTCTTATAGTCCTAGCTACCATATAGTCTTATAGTCCTAGCTACCATATAGTCTTATAGTCCTAGCTACCATATAGTCTTATAGTCCTAGCCACCATATAGTCTTATAGTCCTAGCCACCATATAGTCTTATAGTCCTAGCTACCATATAGTATTATAGTCCTAGCTACCATATAGTCTTATAGTCCTAGCTACCATATAGTCTGATAGTCCTAGCTACCATATAGTCTGATAGTCCTAGCTACCATATAGTCTGATAGTCCTAGCTACCATATAGTCTGATAGTCCTAGCTACCATATAGTCTGATAGTCCTAGCTACCATATAGTCTGATAGTCCTAGCTACCATATAGTCTGATAGTCCTAGCTACCATATAGTCTGATAGTCATAGCCACCAGAGCCACAGGAAGAAAGGGTGGTGAGGGTGCTGCAGCGATACGCCATCCCATCTGGTTGGTGCCTAGTGAGACTTTCAGTTGTTTTTCAACAGGACAATGACCCAACACACTTCCAGCCTGTCTAAGGGCTATTTTTCCAAGAAGGAGAGTGATGGAGTGCTGCATCAGATGACCTGGGCTCCAAAACCCCCCGACCTCAACCCAATTGAGATGGTTTGGGATGGGTTTGACCGCAGAGTGAAGGAAAAGCAGCCAACAAGTGATCAGCATATGTGGGAACTCCTTCAAGACTTTTGGAAAAGCATTCCAGGTGAAGCTGGTTTGGAGAATGTCAAGAGTGTGCAAAGCTGTATTCAAGGCAAAGGGTGACTATTTCAAGAATCTAAAACTTTTGACCAGTAGTGTGCATTTGTAAATATGAAATTTGGCCAAAAGAATAATGAAATTAATTGCATAAAATTGTTTCAACTTGTTTCTATCCTAAGTAAAGAATCTAAGGAGCACATCTCTCCATTATAGTGTAAGATCTTCATAAATGTGTTCCATTATAAACCTACTGGTATCTTGTATCAGATTCCTCACATGAACACAATCCCCAAAAAGATGCAACACTGTTTCTGGGTGGTCATTACAAAAGGTACAATTTGAAATTATGATGTTTTTTTACTTATTCATATCGTGGTTGGTAGGATAATATTTATGAATAATTGAAGAAGAAACGTCCTTAATTGTGTTAATAGTAGGTATGTGTGTGGTAACATCCAGACTTTTTCCCAACAGATATTATCAATAAATCCATTCCAATGTATGTAAGGAATAGATACAACATTGAAACAAGGTTCCTATTCCTCTAATGTTGTTGAATGGACCAACATGACATAAGGAATAGATATAACATTGAAACAAGGCTCCTATTCCTCTAATGTTGTTGAATGGACCAACATGACATAAGGAATAGATACAACATCCTGTTGAAACAAGGTTCCTATTGCTCTATTGTTGTTGAATGGACCAACATGACATAAGGAATAGATATAACATTGAAACAAGGCTCCTATTGCTCTAATGTTGTTGAATGGACCAACATGACATAAGGAATAGATATAACATTGAAACAAGGCTCATATTGCTCTAATGTTGTTGAATGGACCAACATGACATAAGGAATAGATACAACATTGAAACAAGGTTCCTATATCTCTATTGTTGTTGAATGGACCAACATGACATAAGGAATAGATACAACATCCTGTTGAAACAAGGTTCCTATTGCTCTAATGTTGTTGAATGGACCAACATGACATAAGGAATAGATACAACATCCTGTTGAAACAAGGTTCCTATTGCTCTATTGTTGTTGAATGGACCAACATGACATAAGGAATAGATACAACATCCTGTTGAAACAAGGTTCCTATTGCTCTAATGTTGTTGAATGGACCAACATGACATAAGAAATAGATACAACATCCTGTTGAAACAAGGCTCATATTGCTCTAATGTTGATGAATGGACCAACATGACATAAGAAATAGATACAACATCCTGTTGAAACAAGGCTCATATTGCTCTAATGTTGATGAATGGACCAACATGACATAAGAAATAGATACAACATCCTGTTGAAACAAGGCTCATATTGCTCTAATGTTGTTGAATGGACCAACATGACATAAGGAATAGATACAACATCCTGTTGAAACAAGGCTCATATTGCTCTATTGTTGTTGAATGGACCAACATGACATAAGGAATAGATACAACATTGAAACAAGGTTCCTATATCTCTATTGTTGTTGAATGGACCAACATGACATAAGAAATAGATACAACATTGAAACAAGGTTCCTATATCTCTATTGTTGTTGAATGGACCAACATGACATAAGAAATAGATACAACATCCTGTTGAAACAAGGTTCCTATTGCTCTAATGTTGTTGAATGGCCTTAAGGAATAGATTGAGGGAATGGCATCTAAAACTAGTACACAATCTTTAGCTGTTACAGGGATCTTGTAACGTGATAAGTATTCCTTATAATGGAGTAAAATACCCTTCCATTCATTCAATCTTCTTTATAATGGAGTAAAATACCCTTCCATTCATTCAATCTTCTATTCATTCTTATTTCTATGTTTACCACTCTATTAGGACGCTGCGCGTGCGCGCATTGGCGTCCTTGGTGGCTACAATGTGAAGCCTGGAAAATAACTGGCAACATTTTGTAGGGGGGTAGGCTACTTGTTTCCTAAAATCCTGTTACTGAATATCGATAATCCGTAACTCCTTGTCCGTCGGTCAGGATTCTATCATGTGTGGATATCTGTAGACCTATAGAAACCGTCTGAACCGAACGTTTCTCCAAACCGGCACCTTGGCTGTGGTAGACAGCGAGCAAGTCGCGCTTCCTCGTAGCCTAATACAGCCAAGTTATAGGTGCCGGTTTGGAGAAAAGTTCGGTTCAGACGGTTTCTATAAAGTATTTTCTAAAGATATCCACACACAATCCGGTCCAACGGACAAGGGATTATAGACACATATTCCTTCAGTAACAGGGTTTTCGGAAACAAGTAGGCTACCCCCCCTAAAGAATTCACCTGTTATTTTCCGGGCTTCGCATTGTAGCCACCTACTGTAGGACGCCCATGCGCAGCGTCCAATATAGAGCTATACTGGGCACAGATGAGGTCTTTATAAATTATATTCTTCAAGAATCGTAAAATGAAATGGCCATTGAACAGTTAAATTGCAGATTGTTGCCTACCTTATCGTTTAATCGTCTTTCTCTCTCCGCAGCCTGAGTGGAGAAAAGTAGGGTTCATCCTCATGTTATGTGGATCACTGGATGATAGTAATACAACCTGAAAGGATATTAGGAAACAAATCAAACTAGACTGTAAATGTGTCGTCATTTCCTATCGACAACTAAATCTACTAGTTGTCTGCTGCTACAGTGACCTTGTGTGTCGATATACCTATTTTACTTTCACTTATACTTCCGTGTATAAAAGTATTATTGGGGCGGTTCAGCAAGACGCAACGTTTTTGAACAGATATAAAATACACTATGTAGGACAAACATGCCTCGGACATTTAGAATAAGAAATCACGTTAGCTCTATTATTGTCATTTTAATGGCAACATTCGACTATTTTTGGCTACTGAAAATAGTTTTGTTGTAGTAGTCACCAGCAGGAACGCTGTCTCATACTTTCCATGGGTGTATTCAAGCGTGCAGATCGTAGCAAAACGTTTTGCAACAAAAACGAGTGTTTCTCACTGGACAAGTTCAGGTTAGTCCCTCCCTGTTTCAGACAGTTTCTGTTCGTTTGGTTCCTAATGAATACACCTCAGGGAAAGGTTCTGTCGCCAAACGTTGTCGAATGTTACAGATAGAATTAGCAGATATAGAGCCGACCTGAATCACTATTCTTAATGTCAGAGAGGCATGTTTGTTCATAACATCTGAACGTTCCAAAACGTTGGGTCCTGCTCAGAGAACATGCCCCAGTCGGTTTAGTCCAGGGCAATGACTATCATTTCATTCATGCATTATGAATGAAGCCGGTCGGTCGGTCTATTAAAACCTGTTATGGCTGCAAGGGAAAGTATTTAGCCAGAAAAAAGGTGCCCATTTCAAACGGCCTCGTACTCAATTCTTGCTCGTACAATATGCATATTATTATTACTATTGGATAGAAAACAATCTCTAGTTTCTAAAACCGTTTGAATTATTTCTCTGAGTGAAACAGAAGTCATTTGGCAGCACTTTCCCTGACCAGGAAGTAGAATGTCAGAAATCTATGCTCTGTTCAACGTTCTGCCTATACATGGTCATGATACGTAGGAGCCTACGTACACTTCATACGCCTTCCTCTGGGTGTCAAGAGGATGTGAGAGAAGAAATTTTGTGTTTATCTTGTTCTGAGGTGGAATAAAAGCTATTTCTTTGACGTGACCGTCCACTTCCGGTAATCTGAAGCACGCGACTTGGAAGTGAGATTGCCTTCTGTTTTGCTGCCGTTATGGACGACAACTATCTCCGGCTCGGATTTTATTTGATACATGTGACCATATCATCGTAATGTATGTTTTTTCAATATAGTTTAATCAGATTATTTGAAATTTTTCGGGAGTTTTGCCGTGTTCCGTTCTCTGACTTTGTTTACGTTGGAGAGATCCGTGCCACTCGGCTAGTGCCCATGCTAAATGAAGAGGGAAAGTTGCCATTCTGAATCCAAACAACGACTCATCTGGACAAAGGACACCTTGATCAACATTCTGATGAAAGATCAGCAAAAGTAAGACCCAATTTATGATGTTATTTCATATATCTGTCGTGCATGTGAACTGGTCGTGGGCGCCCAAGTGTTTCTGGCTATTGTGGCTATGCTAATATAGCGCTACATTTTGTTTTCGCTGTAAAATATTTAATAAATCGGAAATATTGTCTGGAATCACAAGATGCCTGTCTTTCAATTGCTGCACACTATGTATTTTTCAGAAATGTTTTATGATGAGTAATTAGCTATTTGACGTTGGTGTCTGTAAATGTTATGGCTGCTTTCGGTGCAATTTCTGATTGTAGCTGAAATGTAATTTATGATTTATTTATGATTTATACCTGAAATATGCAAATTTTTCTAAAAAAACATATGCTATACAATAAATATGTTATCAGACTGTCATCTTATGAAGTTGTTTCTTGGTTAGTGGCTATATATATCTTTATTAGTCGAATTTGTGATAGCTACTGATGGAGTAAAAAACTGGTGGAGCAAAAAAAGTGGTGTCTTTTGCTAACGTGGTTAGCTAATAGATTTACATATTTTGTCTTCCCTGTAAAACATTTTAAAAATCGGACATGTTGGCTTGATTCACAAGATGTGTACCTTTCATATGCTGTATTGGACTTGTTAATGTGTGAAAGTTAAATATTTAAAAAAAAAAAGATTTTGAATTTCGCGCCCTGCACTTGAGCTGGCTGTTGTCATAAGTGTACCGACATCGGGCTTGCAGCCCAAAGAAGTTTTAAAAGCTACAGGAGTTATAATCTTAATGACGTGTTAACTATGATGCAGAACTTCTCTCTGGAGTTTCCAGGCTGCTTGCTGAATGAATGAACTACAGCAGTGAGCAGTCAGTGGTCTGTTGCAGTCTGAGTCTGATGCTTTAACTTAGAAGCTTCAGCAGTTTAACATCCAGTCTGTTCTAGAAGGACCCTGCTTGCTGAATGAATGAACTACAGCAGTGAGCAGTCAGTGGTCTGTTGCAGTCTGAGTCTGATGCTTTAACTTAGAAGCTTCAGCAGTTTAACATCCAGTCTGTTCTAGAAGGACCCTGCTTGCTGAATGAATGAACTACAGCAGTGAGCAGTCAGTGGTCTGTTACAGTCTGAGTCTGATGCTTTAACTTAGAAGCTTCAGCAGTTTAACATCCAGTCTGTTCTAGAAGGAACCTTCATGCACTATTATAACACGTTCTAGTATATAAAGTCTGAATGATCAGTTTTAGCTGAATACAGTCTCTCTTTACTGCAGTTAGCCTGCCCTACACTATCAGGTTACGACATGGTTATTACACGATCAGGTTACGACATGGTTATTACACTATCAGGTTACGACATGGTTATTACACTATCAGGTTACGACATGGTTATTACACTATCAGGCTACGACATGGTTATTACACTATCAGGTTACGACATGGTTATTACACTATCAGGTTACGACATGGTTATTACACTATCAGGTTACGACATGGTTATTACACTATCAGGTTACGACATGGTTATTACACTACCAGGTTACGACATGGTTATTACACTATCAGGTTAAGACATGGTTATTACACTATCAGGTTACGACATGGTTATTACACTATCAGGTTACGACATGGTTATTACACTATCAGGTTACGACATGGTTATTACACTACCAGGTTACGACATGGTTATTACACTATCAGGTTACGATATTACTTTGGAGACTATCATGATTAGAGGGTCAAAGTGTC
This sequence comes from Salvelinus namaycush, assembly GCF_016432855.1. NCBI lineage: Eukaryota > Metazoa > Chordata > Actinopteri > Salmoniformes > Salmonidae > Salvelinus > Salvelinus namaycush. The sequence continues at coordinate 363,469 of NW_024061497.1, forward strand.
TCACCTCCAGTGGGTGAGAGTTGGCACCTCTGTTATGACAGGTGTCGGGCGTGTCTCACCTCCAGTGGGGGAGAGTTGGCACCTCTGTTATGACAGGTGTCGGGCGTGTCTCACCTCCAGTGGGTGAGAGTTGGCACCTCTGTTATGACAGGTGTAGGGCGTGTCTCACCTCCAGTGGGGGAGAGTTGGCACCTCTGTTATGACAGGTGTCGGGCGTGTCTCACCTCCAGTGGGGGAGAGTTGTCACCTCTGTTATGACAGGTGTCGGGCGTGTCTCACCTCCAGTGGGTGAGAGTTGTCACCTCTGTTATGACAGGTGTTGGGCGTGTATCACCTCCAGTGGGTGAGAGTTGTCACCTCTGTTATGACAGGTGTCGGGCGTGTCTCACCTCCAGTGGGTGAGAGTTGTCACCTCTGTTATGACAGGTGTCAGGCGTGTCTCACCTCCAGTGGGGGAGAGTTGTCACCTCTGTTATGACAGGTGTCGGGCGTGTCTCACCTCCAGTGGGTGAGAGTTGGCACCTCTGTTATGACAGGTGTCGGGCGTGTCTCACCTCCAGTGGGGGAGAGTTGGCACCTCTGTTATGACAGGTGTTGGGCGTGTCTCACCTCCAGTGGGGGAGAGTTGTCAGCTCTGTTATGACAGGTGTTGGGCGTGTCTCACCTCCAGTGGGGGAGAGTTGGCACCTCTGTTATGACAGGTGTCGGGCGTGTCTCACCTCCAGTGGGGGAGAGTTGGCACCTCTGTTATGACAGGTGTCAGGCGTGTCTCACCTCCAGTGGGGGAGAGTTGGCACCTCTGTTATGACAGGTGTCGGGCGTGTCTCACCTCCAGTGGGGGAGAGTTGGCACCTCTGTTATGACAGGTGTCGGGCGTGTCTCACCTCCAGTGGGGGAGAGTTGTCAGCTCTGTTATGACAGGTGTTGGGCGTGTCTCACCTCCAGTGGGGGAGAGTTTGCACCTCTGTTATGACAGGTGTTGGGCGTGTCTCACCTCCAGTGGGGGAGAGTTGTCAGCTCTGTTATGACAGGTGTTGGGCGTGTCTCACCTCCAGTGGGGGAGAGTTGGCAGCTCTGTTATGACAGGTGTCGGGCGTGTCTCACCTCCAGTGGGGGAGAGTTGGCACCTCTGTTATGACAGGTGTTGGGCGTGTCTCACCTCCAGTGGGTGCGAGTTGGCAGCTCTGTTATGACAGGTGTTGGGCGTGTCTCACCTCCAGTGGGGGAGAGTTGGCACCTCTGTTATGACAGGTGTCGGGCGTGTCTCACCTCCAGTGGGTGAGAGTTGTCACCTCTGTTATGACAGGTGTCGGGCGTGTCTCACCTCCAGTGGGTGAGAGTTGTCACCTCTGTTATGACAGGTGTCAGGCGTGTCTCACCTCCAGTGGGGGAGAGTTGTCAGCTCTGTTATGACAGGTGTTGGGCGTGTCTCACCTCCAGTGGGTGAGAGTTGTCACCTCTGTTATGACAGGTGTTGGGCGTGTCTCACCTCCAGTGGGTGAGAGTTGTCACCTCTGTTATGACAGGTGTTGGGCGTGTCTCACCTCCAGTGGGGGAGAGTTGGCACCTCTGTTATGACAGGTGTCAGGCGTGTCTCACCTCCAGTGGGGGAGAGTTGGCACCTCTGTTATGACAGGTGTCGGGCGTGTCTCACCTCCAGTGGGGGAGAGTTGGCACCTCTGTTATGACAGGTGTCGGGCGTGTCTCACCTCCAGTGGGGGAGAGTTGTCAGCTCTGTTATGACAGGTGTTGGGCGTGTCTCACCTCCAGTGGGGGAGAGTTGTCAGCTCTGTTATGACAGGTGTCGGGCGTGTCTCACCTCCAGTGGGGGAGAGTTGGCAGCTCTGTTATGACAGGTGTCGGGCGTGTCTCACCTCCAGTGGGGGAGAGTTGGCACCTCTGTTATGACAGGTGTTGGGCGTGTCTCACCTCCAGTGGGGGAGAGTTGGCACCTCTGTTATGACAGGTGTTGGGCGTGTCTCACCTCCAGTGGGGGAGAGTTGGCACCTCTGTTATGACAGGTGTTGGGCGTGTCTCACCTCCAGTGGGGGAGAGTTGGCACCTCTGTTATGACAGGTGTCGGGCGTGTCTCACCTCCAGTGGGGGAGAGTTGGCACCTCTGTTATGACAGGTGTCGGGCGTGTCTCACCTCCAGTGGGTGAGAGTTGGCACCTCTGTTATGACAGGTGTCGGGCGTGTCTCACCTCCAGTGGGGGAGAGTTGGCACCTCTGTTATGACAGGTGTCGGGCGTGTCTCACCTCCAGTGGGGGAGAGTTGGCACCTTTGTTATGACAGAGTCAATGTGGAGGCTATATACAGGGGGTATCGGTACAGAGTCAATGTGGAGGCTATATACAGGGGGTACCGGTACAGAGTCAATGAGCGGTTAGTTGAGGTAATTGAGGTTTTCAATCTCACACTTTGGGCTGGATGTTTCAATATGTAGCATACTCACTGTCTTACATCAAAAAGCCACAAAAATCCCAAGTTTGAAAGTGGCTTTTCTTGAAGCTGTGCCGCGCCATTTTCCCTCCATTTCCCTCCACATGGGCAATTAGAGTTCTATCTAATGAGCTTCAGCCCCTCGTATTTGAGTGACAGCTAGCAAGAAGCCAGCCCAGGGTTATCCAATGAGGTTGCAGGGCGGGCCACAGAGAGAGAGAGCAATCACGTGGTGCACATATGTGATGTACAACATTTTCGGGGACCACTTTTGGCTTGTGAGTGTTACTATCAGCACTACAGGCTATAAAGTACACAACAAGTAGCAGAGAATCTCTTTAATGAGTCTGTTGATACACAGCAGATTAAACATGATTGGACTGTTCCAGCTGTAACAACCGGTTCTGTTGATAACACAGCAGATTAAACATGATCGGACTGTTCCAGCTGTAACAACCCGGTTCTGTTGATAACACAGCAGATTAAACATGATTGGACTGTTCCAGCTGTAACAACCGGTTCTGTTGATAACACAGCAGATTAAACATGATCGGACTGTTCCAGCTGTAACAACCCGGTTCTGTTGATAACACAGCAGATTAAACATGATTGGACTGTTCCAGCTGTAACAACCGGTTCTGTTGATAACACAGCAGATTAAACATGATCGGACTGTTCCAGCTGTAACAACCCGGTTCTGTTGATAACACAGCAGATTAAACATGATTGGACTGTTCCAGCTGTAACAACCGGTTCTGTTGATAACACAGCAGATTAAACATGATCGGACTGTTCCAGCTGTAACAACCCGGTTCTGTTGATAACACAGCAGATTAAACATGATTGGACTGTTCCAGCTGTAACAACCGGTTCTGTTGATAACACAGCAGATTAAACATGATTGGACTGTTCCAGCTGTAACAACCGGTTCTGTTGATAACACAGCAGATTAAACATGATCGGACTGTTCCAGCTGTAACAACCGGTTCTGTTGATAACACAGCAGATTAAACATGATCGGACTGTTCCAGATGGAACAACCGGTTCTGTTGATACACAGCAGATTAAACATGATCGGACTGTTCCAGCTGTAACAACCGGTTCTGTTGATAACACAGCAGATTAAACATGATCGGACTGTTCCAGCTGTAACAACCGGTTCTGTTGATAACACAGCAGATTAAACATGATTGGACTGTTCCAGCTGTAACAACCGGTTCTGTTGATAACACAGCAGATTAAACATGATTGGACTGTTCCAGCTGTAACAACCGGTTCTGTTGATAACACAGCAGATTAAACATGATCGGACTGTTCCAGCTGTAACAACCGGTTCTGTTGATAACACAGCAGATTAAACATGATCGGACTGTTCCAGCTGTAACAACCCGGTTCTGTTGATAACACAGCAGATTAAACATGATCGGACTGTTCCAGCTGTAACAACCCGGTTCTGTTGATAACACAGCAGATTAAACATGATTGGACTGTTCCAGCTGTAACAACCGGTTCTGTTGATAACACAGCAGATTAAACATGATTGGACTGTTCCAGCTGTAACAACCAGTTCTGTTGATAACACAGCAGATTAAACATGATTGGACTGTTCCAGCTGTAACAACCGGTTCTGTTGATAACACAGCAGATTAAACATGATTGGACTGTTCCAGCTGTAACAACCGGTTCTGTTAATAACACAGCAGATTAAACATGATTGGACTGTTCCAGCTGTAACAACCGGTTCTGTTGATAACACAGCAGATTAAACATGATCGGACTGTTCCAGCTGTAACAACCGGTTCTGTTGATAACACAGCAGATTAAACATGATTGGACTGTTCCAGCTATAACAACCAGTTCTGTTGATAACACAGCAGATTACCAGTCTTTTTTGTGTCTTTTGTATTAAAATGTTCCATCAGTTTATGTCCTGGATTCAGCCTTCTCTTCCTGGACTAAGACCTGATGTTGTTTCACCAGATGTCAAACCTCTTGTCTGTCAGGAAGGGTCTTCTGTTCTGGATTCAGCCTTCTCTTCCTGGACTAAGACCTGATGTTGTTTCACCAGATGTCAAACCTCTTGTCTGTCAGGAAGGGTCTTCTGTTCTGGATTCAGCCTTCTCTTCCTGGACTAAGACCTGATGTTGTTTCACCAGATCTCAAACTTCTTGTCTGTCAGGAAGGGTCTTCTGTCCTGGATTCTGTTGTTGAAGAGTCTATAGAACATGATAATTATTCATCATTATTACAACATTAGACAACACATCTCCATCCTCCAACAGTTGCCCCCAGCAACAGACACACCCATATGATCTCACACACACATGCTCTGCTCACTGTCACACACACCCTTACCGTACGGTGTGTATTGAAGTGTTGGTAGAAACCAGTTGGAGTATTTTGTCAGTCAGAGCATCAGTGATGTCATTGTGACTAAGGCTACGAGAGAGAGAGAGAGAGAGCGAGAGCGAGAGCGAGAGCGAGAGCGAGAGCGAGAGCGAGAGCGAGAGAGAGAGAGAGAGAGAGATCAGACATTTATCATGTAGTGACATACACACAGTCTTGTACACATAACCTTGTGGGGACATACAATTTAAACCCTAAACCGTACCTTAAATAAAAACCTAACCCTAACCCTAGATCCTAACCCTAAACCTAACCCTAGACCCTAACAATAATCCTAACCCTAAATCTAACCCTAGATCCTAACCCTAACCCTAGATCCTAACCCTACACCTAACAATAGATCCTAATCCTAAAACTAACACTAATTCTAACCTTAACCCTAAACTCTCTTGAAATAGCATTTGACCTTGTGGGGACCAACAAAATGTTCCCAGTTGGTCAAATATTTGTTTGTTTACAATTCTCTTCTGGTCCCCAAAAGTATAGTTAAACACGTCACACACACATTTAAACACACACACACACACACACACACACACACACACACACACACACACACACACACACACACACACACACACACACACACACACACACACACACACACACACACACACACACACACACACACACACACACAGAGAAAGCCACTCACTCCAGGACTTGTACTTTATGCAGGTGTGTGATCAGGGGCTGTAGGTGGTGGTCTGTGAGTTGACAGTGGCTGAGATCCAGTTCTGACAGACCCTCTGAGTGTTCCAGAACCAGGGCCAGAGATCCACAGTCCTTCTGGTCCAGCCTGGTCTCACTGAGGTCCAGCTCCCCATCCAGGGCTCTGCACAGGGACTCCGCGTGCCTCAGCAGCCCCTCTTCAATCCCCTCACACACAAGGTCCAGCAGCTGAAGTAGCAGAGCTTTGCTGAGGCTGAGAGGACAAGAAGCAGAGACAACATTATGACACAGAGTAGGTTTAACTCCTACTGATAAACTAGTTGGTCAAACGTTTTGTCTTTGTGTGTCTAACCTCAGCTTGACGATATGCAGGATGGGAAGCAGCTCCCTCAGTGCTCTGTCCTCCACCTCACAGTCTCTTAGGATGAGTTGGACCTGGTTCTGGACCAGCTGGGTGCTGTGTTGGTTCTGCTTCAGAACAGAGTTGATGGCCCTGCAGTGGTCAGTGGTCAGACACAGAGCCTTCTCCTGGTCCTGATCTGACAGGTCCACAGAGGAGGAGCAGGAGAAGTCCAGCCTGTAGTGCAGAGACCTGAGCAGCCATACTGCTGTTGGTGGTGATGGTGCCCCCTCCTGGACCTGAGAGGCAGCACAGCACTGGAGGAAACTCAGTAGTAACTTCCTGTCAACACTAGAGAGAGACAGAGACAGAGAGAGAGAGAGAGAGAGAGATACAGAGAGAGAGACAGAGAGAGAGAGACAGAGAGAGAGACAGAGAGAGAGAGACAGAGAGTGAGCGACAGAGACAGAGAGAGAGACAGAGAGAGACAGAGAGTGAGCGACAGAGACAGAGACAGAGAGAGACAGAGAGAGAGAGCGAGAGACAGAGAGAGAGAGCGAGAGACAGAGAGTGAGCGACAGAGACAGAGAGACAGAGAGAGAGAGACAGAGAGAGAGCGACAGAGACAGAGAGAGAGAGCGAGCGAGAGACAGAGAGACAGAGGGAGACTTATTTACACACCATCACACATTAAAACACTGATAAACACCCTACAACTCTGTTTATCAGGTCAACTCCCAGGCGTTCCCCTTCAATTCCACCCCTAGCTGAGGTTAAGGTTAGTACGTTACACTAAGGTTAGGGTTAGAGGTTAAATCAGTCAGGAAGTGGAAAGCCTCATAGTTATATCCATTCTAGCAGGGTCAAAGAGTGCCAACTAAACCTGAGTTGGGAGACTCTGTCCAGAAGAGGCAGGATGCTCTCTATCTCCCCCGGTGGTACGGAGGTCCACAGCAGGTTGACTTTGACTTGGTGGCTGTGCTGCAGGGTAAAACACAGAGCAGAACAGTCCACTCTGTCCAGCTCTCTGCTGTTCAGGTTGATCCAATGGTCTGAAGACCTCAACAAACTGGACACACAGTCACTGTCTCTACTGTCATAGATGTGTCTGATGGAGGACTTTACAAAGCTGGAACTGGACCTGAACAAACATGGAGAATGGATTGTTGTGGTTATGTCAAGGTTTTATAAAGGATAACTCACATAGTAACAACTGTCTGGATAGGACATGAATAATTAAAGTCTATAAATATTGAATAAAGATCTCCCACCTCTTGAATAAAACCCTAATGATAATACAGAGGATAACTCACAGAGCAACAACTGGCTGGATAGGACATGAATAATTAAAGTCTATAAATATTGAATAAAGATCTCCCACCTCTTGAATAAAACCCTAATGATATTACAGAGGAAAACTCAGAACAACATGTCACTGGATACAAATAGTTATTTTATTATTTCTAGAAAGTCTGAATAGAGAAAGAAGTTCTCCCACCTCTTGAGAGTAACCCTTCCCAGAAAGGGGAGAAGATCTGAGATGTTCTTCTCTAGAAGCCGGTTCTTCCTGAGGTCCACAGTGATGTTGTGGGTTGAATGCTGCAGCAGAGAGAGAAGCACTTCCCAGTCCAGCCTGCAGGAGGTCAGGTCTCCACCAACCTTCTCCAGGAACAACTGAGTCAAGTCCTTGTCCTGAGCTTCATACACAACTACAGTCAGGTGCTGCAGAGTGTCTGAGTTCAGTCTAGGAGGTTGGAACATACAGGCAGTCAGAAATATGAAGAAAAACACATGAATGACGTTACTATTTCTACTTTTAAAAAACATCAGCTTCAGACTGACCTGAGAGAGAGAGGTCCCTGGTGACACAGCAGTGTGATGAGAGAGTGACCCTGGATCCAGAAATCAGTCAGGTCCAGACACTGAACCCTCCAGAGTCTCAGCAGGGACGCCACACTACTCAGAGCTCTGGATAACACTCTCTCTGGTAGATGGCTGCTCTTTAGGACCAGGGAGAGTTCTGGGACAGTCAGTGGAGTAGCACCTCTCCCTGTCCTCCTAACCAGTCTGGACAGTTTCACTGCCATACCCACACTCAGCCTGGAATGAAAATACTAACCTCAAGTCACTTGAAACAGAGAAACCTTGTCAGATAAATGCTCAGTAGGAAAACCAACTATTCAATAGACCTGTAAAAGCTGTCTTACTGAACATACCTGAGCTTGTGGAGCTTTGACTCATGTCTCAAAAGAAGTGCAGCTCCTTTGAGAGAGATCTTGCTGGGGGTGAGAGTGAGGTCCACTCTGGAGGCACAGAGACCCAGGACTCTCCCCACAGACCTGCAGATTTTCCTGGGTAACTCTCCTCCCAGTGACAGGGTGGAGCCCAAGGCCTGGAGGAGAGAGGCCAACTGCTGGTCCTCCTCTCTGGACCTCACAGGGATGGATTCACACACAGTCTGGAAGAACCTGTCATCATCACAGCTGAAACAGCAAAACATGGGGAACATCAAATCAGACATTTAGGAGACAGTGACGTCAAGAAGTATTGGGACAGGGACACATGGTTTGTTGTTTTGGCTCTGTACCCCAGCACTTTCTAAACGGTGAAAATGCCCTGACATTAAAGCTGACAGTCTGACCTTTAACCTCAGTCATTGTATCATGTCAAAGTGTACAGAGACAAAATAACAAATGTGTCACTGTCCCAATACTTTGACCTCACTGTACATGAATAGCTGCCTGTCATATGGAAACATAATACCATGTCACAGAGAAAGTTCCATAACATACAAGACATTTGGTTTATAGATTAGAGATTCTGAATATAAACGTTCAGATTCTTCAAGATAAAATCCACAAGATTTCTAAAAGACAAATGTCACATAATTAAGATAAATTAACAAAATGTGACAAAAATCCATAATATCGGTGTTACGAACACAACAGCAACATTTGTTTAGCTTTGAAAGATATATGAATAAAAAAATAAAATGTATGACATTTAGTAACATTTGAAATCTTAGTATAAATGTTACTAGCATCACATGATCACAAACCACCACACATGTTCAGACTCACCGCAGCTGTGAGATGTAGGACAGACACTGAAGGAAACTCCTCACTTCACTCTCTTCATCTGACCAGTCCTTCAGCTCTACTGGTTTCTTCTCTGGTTGGAGTTTCAGCACTTCTAGGAGGAGGGAGGCCTTTCTCTCTGAGAGGTCTATGGACCAGACTGCAGGAGCTGACTGGTAAACTGGCTGTAATGCTGGAAGGACACTCCTGCCTGTTTGAGTCTCATAGTCCTTCACATGTGAGTACAGATCCAGCAGGAAATTACATTGATATTCCTTATTATTGTCACCATCATCATCATCATCATCACAGAACGGGAAGGTGCTGTAAGTACATATTGATGATACCAGCTTCAGTGTCTTCTCTCCTGTCTGCTCATCCCACTCTGCTGCTTGAGACAGGAGATCCACCAGGAACTTGATCTGCTTTGAGGGATCAGACCTCCATGGATAGAAACTGCAACAAGGACAGTAACAGCTGATTCAGACATGGATGAACACATGAAACCAGTCATAGTTAAAGATATATGAAGTAGTTATACATTTACATAATGTGATTTGGTTATATGTTAAAGTGTTTAGTTTTAGAGACATTCACATGATTAATCTGTGACATTTAGTAATGCAACATTAGTTAAAACCTGTTGAGGATAGAGGGTGCTATTTTCACTTTGGGGGAAAATCGTGCCCAATTTAAACGGCCTCGTACTCTATTCTTGCTCATACAATATGCATATTATTATTACTGTTGGATAGAAAACACTCTCAAGTTTCTAAAACCGTTTGAATTATATCTGTGAGTAAAACAGAACTCATTTTGCAGCAAACTTCCTGTCAGAAAGTGAAAAATCTGAAATCGAGGCTCTGTTCCAGGGCCTCCCTATCAATTTGCTTGAAATTTATGACTATACATGCACTTCATATGCCTTCCACTAGATGTCAATAGGCTGTGATAGGTGAAATGGAGTGTATAGCTATATCTATGGTCAAAAGAGAGGTCTTGGAATGACAGGACCCCAATTTCCTTTGTTCAGGAAGACGCGGGAAGGACAACAGCTTTGGCTTCTGAAAAGCTTTCCTTATAGACGGCTAATATCTCCGGCTTTGATTTTATTTGATAAATGTGATAATATCATCGTAAAGTATGTTTTTTCAATATAGTTTTATCAGATTATGGACATTTTTTCGGGAGTTTTGGCGTGTTCCGTTCTCTGCGTTTGGTGACGATGGACAGCTTCGCGCCACTTGGCAAGTTTTGGTTGCTAATTCGAGAGGGAAAAAGGACATTCTAAAACCAAACAACGATTGTTCTGGACAAAGGACCCCTTTTGCAAGATTCTGATGGAAGCTCAACAAAAGTAGGACCCATTTATGATGTTATTTCATATTTCTGTCGAAAATGTTTACTATTAGTTTCCGCCCAGATTTTGGGCGCTCTCTCGCTATAACGTAAGCTGCATGTCGTACTAAAGTTATTTTTAGAATTCTAACACAGCGATTGCATTAAGAACTAGTGTATCTATCATTTGCTGTACAACAAGTATTTTTTAGTAACGTTTATGATTAGTTATTTGGTCAGAATAGGTGAGTGTCAGAAATATATCCAGAGATTCTGGAAAATAGTTGCTACATTTTCACAATGTATAACCACGGATTTCAGCTCTAAATTTGCACATTTTCAAACAAACCATATATGTATTGTGTAATATGATGTTATAGGACTGTCATCTGATGAAGTTTATGAAGGTTAGTGAAATAATTAATATCTTTTGCTGGTTTTGTCGCTATCGCTACTGTTGCCTTGAATCAATGCTGTTGTGTGGTTGGCTATTGTAGTAAGCTAATATAATGCTATATTGTGTTTTCGCTGTAAAACACTTAAAAAATCGGATATATTGGCTGGATTCACAAGATGTTTGTCTTTCATTTGCTGTACACCATCGATTTTTCAGAAATGTTTTATGATGAGTATTTAGGTATTTCACGTTGGTCTCTATAATTACTCTGGCTGCTTCGGTGCTATTTCTGATGGTAGCTGTGATGGTAGCTGCAATGTAAAACTATGATTTATACCTCAAATATGCACATTTTTCGAACAAAACATAGATTTATTGTATAACATGATATAAGACTGTCATCTGATGAAGTTGTTTCTTGGTTAGTTTGGTTGGTTCTTGGTTAGTTTGGTTGGTTTTGTGCAAGCTACCTGTGCTGTGAAAGAAATGTCTGTGCTTTTTTGTATGTGGTGGTGAGCTAACATAAATATACGTGGTGTTTTCGCTGTAAAACATTTTAAAAATCGGACATGTTGACTGGATTCACAAGATGTTTATCTTTCATTTGCTGTATTGGACTTGTTAATGTGTGAAAGTTAAATATTTCTCAAAAATATTTTTTGAATTTCGCGCTCTGCCTTTTCAGTGGAATGTGGGAGGAGTTCCGCTAGCGGAACCCCGGGGCTAGACAGGTTATGTCAGGAAATGGGCTGATAAATGTTCCCAGATTCACCAACATGTGTAGTTTTATACGGAGCCTTCACCGTGTGCTGCCACTTTGCATCAGCAGTCAGAAAGGAGACTCTCTGGGGGGCAGGTTGATAGTGGTGATGCTAAACAACTCTGGTTACTTTTCCCTCTTCCCTCTCTTTCCCTTACCACTCTCTCTTTCTCTCTTCCCTTTCTCATCCTCTTTTCCCCATCTCATCCTCTTTTCCCCATCTCATCCTCTTTTCCCCATCTCATCCTCTTTTCCCCATCTCATCCTCTTTTCCCCATCTCATCCTCTCTCTCTCTCTCTCTCTCTCTCTCTCTCTCTCTCTCTCTCTCTCTCTCTCTCTCTCTCTCTCTCTCTCTCTCTCTCTCTCTCTCTCTCTCTCTCTCTCTCTCTTTCTCTTCCCTCTGTCTCTCTTCCCTCTGTCTCTCTGTCCTCTCTCTCTCTGTCCTCTCTCTCTCTGTCCCTGTCTCTCTCGTCCCTCTCTCTCTCTCTCGTCCCTCTCTCTCTCGTCCCTCTCTCTCCCCCATCTCTCTTCCCTTTCTCCCCTCTCTCTCTCTCTTCCCTCTCTCTCTCTCTCTTCCCTCTCTCTCTCCAGTGCTTTATACTGCAGCAGACTTTATTATTGTTTTCAATGCTCTTCCCTTTGAGGTTCAGCATCGGTGGACTATTATTGTCCTGCCAGACGTATTTGGGTTGACATTTTAGTTAAAGAAAGGTTGCTTGCCAGTTTATTGCGTCTTGTTATTTGAACTGTATTGATGTGGTACTAATGACATGTGGCCCAGAAGATTGTAGACATTTTAACCTGTTTGGGCTGCAGGGGCAGTATTGAGTAGCCGGATAAAAGGTGCCCATTTCAAACGGCCTCGTACTCAATTCTTGCTCGTACAATATGCATATTATTATTACTATTGGATAGAAAACACTCTCTAGTTTCTAAAACCGTTTGAATTATATCTGCAAGTAAAACAGAACTCATTTTGCAGCAAACTTCCTGACAGGAAGTGGAAAATCTGAAATCGATGCTCTGTTCTAGGGCCTGCCTATAAATGTCCTTGATATTTATTAGAATACATGCACTTCATACGTCTTCCACTAGATGTCGACAGGCAGTAAGAGAAGAAATGGAGTGTATAACTTGATCTGGAGTCGAATAAAAGCTCTCGGCATGACGTGTCACCAGTTTCCTGTTTTCTGGAGAGCGCGTGAAAGGACCTGGTTTTGCCTTCTGATAAGCTGTCGTTATAGACGACTAATATCTCCGGCTTTGATTTTATTTGATACATGTGACAATATCATCGTAAAGTATGTTTTTTCAATATAGTTTTATTAGATTATTTTTAAAAATTCGGGACGTTAGGCGTGTTGCGTTGTGTGCCTTTGTTCAGGAAGGACAGCTTTGCGCCACTTTGCTAGCTTTCCGTGCTAATTGACTGGAGAAGAGGACATTCTAAATCCAAACAACGATTGTTCTGGACAAAGGACCCCTTGTACAACATTCTGATGAAAGATCATCAAAAGTAGGACCCATTTTATGATGTTATTTCATATATCTGTCGTACATGTGAACTAGTAGTTTGCGGCCAGGTTTTGGGCACGCTCTCGCCATAACGTAAACTGCATATCGTAATGAAGTTATTTTTAGAATTCTAACACGGCGATTGCATTAAGAACTAGTGTATCTATCATTTACTATACAACATGTATTTTTTAGTTATGTTTATGAATAGTTATTTGGTCAGAATATGTGAGTGTCAGAAAAATATCCGGACGTTGTGGGAAAAAGATGCTACGTTAGCACAATGTATAACCACTGATTTCAGCACTAAATATGCACATTTTCGAACAAAACATAAGTGTATGTATAACCTGATGTTATAGGACTGTCATCTGATGAAGCTTATCAAGGTTAGTCAAAAATTATATATCTTTTGCTGGTTTATTCGCTATCGCTAACGTGCCTATTGCTATCGCTAACGTGCCTTGATGAATGAATGCGGTAGTGTGGTAGGCTATTGTAGTAAGCTAATATAATGCTATATTGTGTTTTCGCTGTAAAACACTTAAAAAATCGGAAATATTGGCTGGATTCACAAGATGTTTGTCTTTAACCTGTCTGACTCCAGCGTTCCGCCAGCGGAACTCCTCCCACATTCCACTGAAAAGGCAGAGCGCGAAATGTTTCAGAAATGTTTTATGATGAATATTTAGGTATTTGACGTTGGTGTCTGTAATTACTCTGGCTGCTTCGGTCCTATTTGTGACGGTAGCTGTGATGGTAGCTGCAATGTAAAACTGATTTATACCTCAAATATGCACATTTTTCGAACAAAACATAGATTTATTGTATAACATGTTATAAGACTGTCATCTGATGAAGTTGTTTCTTGGTTAGTTTGGTTGGTTCTTGGTTAGTTAGGTTGGCTTTGTGCATGCTACCTGTGCTGTGAAAAATGTCTGTCCTTTTTTGTATTTGGTGGTGAGCTAACATAAATATACGTGGTGTTTTCGCTAAAAAACATTTTAAAGATCGGACATGTTGGCTGGATTTACAAGATGTTTATCTTTCATATGCTGTATTGGACTTGTTAATGTGTGAAAGTTAAATATTTCAAAAAAATATATTTTGAATTTCGCGCCCTGCACTTGAAGTGGCTGTTGTCATATTGTGCCCGGCTTCGGGCTTGCAGCCAGAAGAAGTTAAGGCCTTTGTTTGTCTATGACCCCCACCATTCATACCCTCTGCACTCCTCCACTGGGAGGTAATACAAATTACTGCAAATCCTCTAATGTTGATGACTGGGTTCTTTCTTGTAAATTGTTTCTATGAAGTTGTCGTTAAATTGCTCTGACATCATTATTGTATGAGGTATTATTGGTGGGGTTACCCCTGTGCTGTGATGGGTGTTTTATATGGTGGGTCTTATCTTTTCTCTCCACTGGCTATCTGTCTAACAGGCTACACTCTAGACAGTCTCTTCTGCTGATGTGTGTGTGTCTGGTAGTGGGTCTCTCTCTATCCTACTCTTTTCCTTTCTGCAGGGTTAATACCTGCCTGGCGCCCCAACAAAATCTTTACCTTTACCCCTCTCTAACAATACCGCTACAAGATTTACCAACACTTGAAGTTTTATATGTCAAATGTTTCTACAAGATAATAACCACTAGCATCACATGATCACTAACCACCACACATGTTCAGACTCACCTCAGCTGTGAGATGTAGGACAGACACTGAAGGAAACTCCTCACTTCACTCTCTTCATCTGACCAGCCCTTCAGCTCTACTCGTTTCTTCTCTGGTTGGAGTTTCAGCACTTCTAGGAGGAGGGGGGCCTTTCTCTCTGAGAGGTCTATGGACCAGACTGCAGGAGCTGACTGGTAAACTGTCTGTAATGTTGGAAGGACACTCCTGCCTATTTGAGTCTCATAGTCCTTCACATGTGAGTACAGATCCAGCAGGAAATCACATTGATATTCCTTATGCTCGTCATCATCATAATACTCGGCGCGGACGGGGAAAGTTCTGTAAGTACACATTGATGATACCAGCTTCAGTGTCTTCTCTCCTGTCTGCTCCTCCCACTCTGCTGCTTGAGACAGGAGATCCACCAGGAACTTGATCTGCTTTGAGGGATCAGACCTCCATGGATAGAAACTGCAACAAGGACAGTAACAGCTGATTCAGACATGGATGAACACATGAAACCAGTCATAGTTAAAGATATATGAAGTAGTTATACAATTAAAAAATATATATTTGACCTTCATTTAACTAGAACAAATTCTTACTTTCAATGACGGCCTAGGAACAGTGGGTTAACACTCTAACCACTAGGCTTTCTGCCACCCCTAATAATGTGCTTTGGTTATTGTCAAAGTATTACACTTTAGAGACATTATGTGTGACATTTAGTAATGTAACATTAGTTATGTCAGGAAATGGGCTGAAAAATGTTCCCAGATTCACCAACATGTGTAGTTTTATACGGAGCCTTCACCGTGTGCTGCCACTTTGCATCAGCAGTCAGAAAGGAGACTCTCTGGGGGGCAGTTTGATAGTGGTGATGCTAAACAACTCTGGTTTATTTTCTCTCTCCCCTCTCTCTTCCCTCTCTGTTCCCTCTCTCTCTTCCCTCTCTCTTCCCTCTCTATTCCCTCTCTCATCCCTCTCTTTTCCCTCTCTAGTCCCTCTCTCATCCCTCTCTAATCCCTCTCTATTCCCTCTCTATTCCCTCTCTCGTCCCTCTCTCTCATCCCTCTCTATTCCCTCTCTTATCCTTCTCTCTCATCCCTCTCTCTTCCCTCTCTCATCCCTCTCTATTCCCTCTCTATTCCCTCTCTCATCCCTCTCTATTCCCTCTCTATTCCCTCTCTCTCTTCCCTCTCTCTCATCCCTCTCTATTCCCTCTCTCATCCCTCTCTCTCATCCATCTCTCTCTTCCCTCTCTCTCTTCCCTCTCTATTCCCTCTCTATTCCCTCTCTCTCTTCCCTCTCTCATCCCTCTCTCTTCCCTCTCTATTCCCTCTCTCTCATCCCTCTCTCATCCATCTCTCTCTTCCCTCTCTCTTCCCTCTCTCTTCCCTCTCTCTCTTTCCTCTCTCTCTTCCCTCTCTCTTCCCTCTCTCTCTTCCCTCTCTCTCTTCCCCCTCTCTATTCCCTCTCTCTTCCATCTCTCTATTCCCTATCTCTATTCCCTATCTCTATTCCCACTTTCTCTTCCATCTCTCTTCCATCTCTTCCCTATCTCTATTCCCTCTCTCTTCCCTCTCTCTCCCCTCTCTCTTCCCTCTCTCTTCCCTCTCTCTTCCCTCTCTCTTCCCTCTCTCTTCCCTCTCTCTCTTCCCTCTCTCTTCCCTCTCTTCCCTCTCTCTTCTCTCTCTATTCCCTCTCTATTACCTCTCTCTTCTCTCTATATTCCCTCTCTCTCTTCCCTCTCTCTCTTCCCTCTCTCTTCCCTCTCTCTTCCCTCTCTATTCCCTCTCTATTCCCTCTCTCTTCCCTCTCTCTTCCCTCTCTCTTCCCCCTCCCTCTTCCCTCTCTCTCTTCCCTCTCGCTCTTCTCTCTCTATCCCCTCTCTCTTCCCTCTCTCTATTCCCTCTCTTGTCCCTCTATTCCCTCTCTCTTCCCTCTCTCTTTCCTCTCTCTCCCTCTCTCTCTTCCCTCTCTCTCCCCTCTCTCTTTCCCCACTCTCTTCCCTCTCTCATCCCTCTCTCTCTTCCCTCTCTCTCCCCTTTCTCCCTCTCTCTTCCCTCTCTCTTCCCTCTCTCATCCCACTCTCTCTTCCCTCTCTCTTACCTCTCTCTCCCCTCTATACTCCCTCTCTCTTCCTTCTCTCTCTTCCCTCTCTCTTCCCTCTCTCTCGTCCCTCTCTCATCCCTCTCTCTCTCCCCTTTCTCCCTCTCTCTTCCCTCTCTCTTTTCCCTCTCTCTTCCCTCTCTCCCTCTCTCTTTCCTCTCTCTCTCCCCTCTCTCTTCCCTCTCTCTCTTTCCTCTCTCTCTTCCCTCTCTCTTCCCTCTCTCACCCCTCTCTCACCCCTCACTCTCTTCCCTCTCTCTCCCCTCTCTCCCTCTCTACTCCCTCTCTCTTCCCTCTCTCTATTCCCTCTCTCTTCCCTTTCTCCCTCTCTCTTCCCTAGTTTTATACGGAGCCTTCACCGTGTGCTGCCACTTTGCATCAGCAGTCAGAAAGGAGACTCTCTGGGGGGTAGTTTGATAGTGGTGATGCTGAACAACTCTGGTTTATTTTCACTCTTCTCTCTCTCTCTTCCCTCTCTCTCTTCCCTCTTGCTCGCGCTCTTCCCTCTCTCTCTTGCTCTCTCTCTCTTGCTCTCTCTCTCGCTCTCTCTTCCCTCTCTCGCTCTCTCTCCCCTCTCTAGCTCTCTTTCTCTTCCCTCTCTCTTTCTCTCCCCTCTCTCGCTCTCTCTCCCCTCTCTCGCTTTCTTTCTCTTCCCTCTCTCGCTCTCTTTCTCTCCCCTCTCTCGCTCTCTTTCTCTTCCCTCTCTCGCTCCCTTTCCTCTCTCTCTTCACTCTCTCTCTTATCGCTCTCTTCCCTCTCGCTCTCTTCCCCCTTCTCCCCCTCCCTCTCTCTCTCTCTCTCTCGTCTCTCCTCTCTTCTCCTCTCTCTCTTCCCTCTCTCGCTCTCTTTCTCTTCCCTCTCTCTCTCTCTCTCTCTCCCTCTCTCCAGTGCTTTACACTGCAGCAGACTTTATTATTGTTTTCAATGCTCTTCCCTTTGAGGTTCAGCGTGGCTGGACTATTATTGTCCTGCCAGACGTATTTGGGTTGACATTTTAGTTAAAGGGAGGTTGCTTGCCAGTTTATTGTGTCTTGTTATTTGAACTGTATTGATGTGGTACTAATGACATGTGGCTTAGACGATTGTGGACATTTTAAGGCCTTTGTTTGTCTATGACCCCCCACCATTCATACCCTCTGCACTCCTCCACTGGGAGGTAATACAAATTACTGCAAATCCTCTAATGTTGATGACTGGGTTCTTTCTTGTAAATTGTTTCTATAAAGTTGCCGTTAAATTGCTCTGCCATCATTATTGTATGAGGTATTATTGGTGTGGTTACCCCTGTGCTGTGATGGGTGTTATATATGGTGAGTCTTATCTTTTCTCTCCACTGGCTATCTGGCTAACAGGCTACACTCTAGACAGTCTCTTCTGCTGATGTGTGTGTGTGTGGTAGTGGGTCTCTCTCTATCCTACTCTTTTCCTTTCTGCAGAGTTAACCTGTTGAGGACAGAGGGCGCTGTTTTCACTTTGGGGGAAAATCGTGCCCAATTTAAACGGCCTCGTACTCAATTCCTGCTCGTACAATATGCATATTATTATTACTATTGGATAGAAAACACTCTCTAGATTCTAAAACCGTTTGAATTATATCTGTGAGTAAAACAGAACTCCTTTTGCAGCAAACTTCCTGACAGGAAGTGGAAAATCTGAAATCGATGCTCTCTTCTAGGGGCTGCCTATTAAAGTCCTTGATATTTAAAAGTTTAGATGCACTTCATACATCTTCCACTAGATGTCGACAAGGAGTGAGAGAAGAAATTGAGTGTGTAACTTGATCTGGACTCGAATAATAGCTCTTGGCATGACGTGTCACCAGTTTCCTGTTTTCTGGAGAGCGCGAGGAGGGACCTGGATTTGCCTTCTGATAAGCTGTCGTTATGGACGACTAATATCTCCGGCTTTGATTTTATTTGATACATATGACAATATCATCGTAAAGTATGTTTTTTCAATATAGTTTAATCAGATTATTGAAATTTTTTCGGGAGTTTTGCCGTGTTCCGTTCTCTTCCGTTTGTTGACATGGAGAGATGCGTGCCACTTGGCAAGTGTGCTTGCTAAATCGAGAGGGAAAAAGGCCGTTCTAAATCCAAACAACGATTGTTCCCGACAAAGGACCCCTTGTACAACATTCTGATGAAAGATCAGCAAAAGTAGGACCCATTTTGGGCACGCTCTCGCCATAAAATAAACTGCATATCGTAATAAAGTTATTTTTAGAATTCTAACACGGCGATTGCATTAAGAACTAGTGTATCTATCATTTCCTATACAACATGTATTTTTTTGTTATGTTTATGAATAGTTATTTGGTCAGAATATGTGTGTCATAAAAAGTGTCAGAAAAATATCCGGACGTTGTGGGAAAAAGATGCTACGTTAGCACAATGTATAACCACTGATTTCAAGTCTAAATATGCACATTTTCGAACAAAACATAAGTGTATGTATAACCTGATGTTATAGTACTGTCATCTGATGAAGCTTATCAAGGTTAGTCAAAAATTATATATCTTGCTGGTTTATTCGCTATCGCTAACGTGCCTATTGCTATAGCTAACGTGCCTTGATGAATGAATGCGGTAGTGTGGTAGGCTATTGTAGTAAGCTAATATAATGCTATATTGTGTTTTCGCTGTAAAACACTTAAAAAATCGGAAATATTGGCTGGATTCACAAGATGTTTGTCTTTAATTTGCTGTACACCATCGATTTTTCAGAAATGTTTTATGATGAGTATTTAGGTATTTGACGTTGGTGTCTGTAATTACTCTGGCAGCTTCGGTCCTATTTCTGACGGTAGCTGTGATTGTAGCTGCAATGTAAAACTGATTTATACCTCAAATATGCACATTTTTCGAACAAAACATAGATTTATTGTATAACATGTTATAAGACTGTCATCTGATGAAGTTGTTTCTTGGTTAGTTTGGTTGGTTCTTGGTTAGTTAGGTTGGCTTTGTGCATGCTACCTGTGCTGTGAAAAATGTCTGTCCTTTTTTGTATTTGGTGGTGAGCTAACATAAATATACGTGGTGTTTTCGCTGTAAAACATTTTAAAAATCGGACATGTTGACTGGATTCACAAGATGTGTATCTTTCATTTGCTGTATTGGCCTTGTTAATGTGTGAAAGTTAAATATTTCTAAAAAATATATTTTTAATTTCGCGCTCTGCCTTTTCAGTGGAGTGTGGGAAGAGTACCGCTACAAGATTTACCAACACTTGAAGTTTTATACGTCAAATGTCTCTACAAGATAATAACCACTAGCATCACATGATCACTAACCACCACACATGTTCAGACTCACCTCAGCTGTGAGATGTAGGGCAGACACTGAAGGAAACTCCTCACTTCACTCTCTTCATCTGACCAGCCCTTCAGCTCTACTGGTTTCTTCTCTGGTTGGAGTTTCAGCACTTCTAGGAGGAGGGAGGCCTTTCTCTCTGAGAGGTATATGGACCAGACTGCAGGAGCTGACTGGTAAACTGGCTGTAATGCTGGAAGGACACTCCTGCCTGTTTGAGTCTCATAGTCCTCCACATGCGAGCACAGATCCAGCAGGAAATCACTCTGTTCAGAATTGCCTCCATTTGGAAAAGGAAAGCCTCTGTAAGTACACACTGATGATACCAGCTTCAGTGTCTTCTCTCCTGTCTGCTCCTCCCACTCTGCTGCTTGAGACAGGAGATCCACCAGGAACTTGATCAGCTTTGAGGGATCAGACCTCTGTGGATAGAACCTGCAACAAGGACAGTAACAGCTGATTCAGACATGGATGAACACATGAAACCAGTCATAGTTAAAGATACACAGGGATGCAAACTAGTCACCTTTCGGCGAAATTCGCCGTTTTGAATCCAAAATACGTATTTCGTGTAGATCTCATGAGAATAGTTCGGTGGGGGAGGGGTTTGGATCACTACTGGCTGTAAGCGAACGAGTGATGTACGTTTGGAGCAATACTGTCTGTATCCAAGGCTCAGCCAATCGTTCCCATAACAACAGAACGCAGCACAATACTGTCTGTATCCAAGGCTCAGCCAATCGTTCCCATAACAACAGAACGCAGCACAATACTGTCTGTATCCAAGGCTCAGCCAATCGTTCCCATAACAACAGAACGCAGCACAATACTGTCTGTATCCAAGGCTCAGTCAATCGTTCCCATAACAACAGAACGCAGCACAATACTGTCTGTATCCAAGGCTCAGCCAATCGTTCCCATAACAACAGAACGCAGCACAATACTGTCTGTATCCAAGGCTCAGCCAATCGTTCCCATAACAACAGAACGCAGCACAATACTGTCTGTATCCAAGGCTCAGCCAGTCGTTCCCATAACAACAGAACGCAGCACAATACTGTCTGTATCCAAGGCTCAGCCAATCGTTCCCATAACAACAGAACGCAGCACAATACTGTCTGTATCCAAGGCTCAGTCAATCGTTCCCATAACAACAGAACGCAGCACAATACTGTCTGTATCCAAGGCTCAGCCAATCGTTCCCATAACAACAGAACGCAGCACAATACTGTCTGTATCCAAGGCTCAGTCAATCGTTCCCATAACAACAGAACGCAGCACAATACTGTCTGTATCCAAGGCTCAACCAATCGTTCCCATAACAACAGAACGCAGCACAATACTGTCTGTATCCAAGGCTCAGCCAATCGTTCCCATAACAACAGAACGCAGCACAATACTGTCTGTATCCAAGGCTCAGCCAATCGTTCCCATAACAACAGAACGCAGCACAATACTGGCTGTATCCAAGGCTCAGCCAATCGTTCCCATAACAACAGAACGCAGCACAATACTGTCTGTATCCAAGGCTCAGCCAATCGTTCCCATAACAACAGAACGCAGCACGAAACTGAAGAGAGAAGAGACAACCAATGCGCTAGTCACAGCATCAGCGCGCGCTCTGGAAAGAGCGGGAGAGTGGAAAGGCAGTTGGGCGGTTAATTTACAGCAGCGCGTCGCCCTGAACGGTAACAGAGAGGTAGGTGATAAGCCTGACCACAGAGACCGGGGTGAGGAGAGTACCTGTAACCGAAAAACAACTGGCATTTGCCACAGAGACCGGGGTGAGGAGAGTACCTGTAACCGAAAAACAACTGGCATTTGGAAAGTTTGAGGTGAGAGAGAAAGTGTGATGGAAAAAGTAACATTATTGTTAGCTTTGCTAAGTATATTGCTATAGTAGCTGGCTCAAATTTCTCTGTTAGCCAATGTGGGGTTTTATAAGGTTTGACATGCTTAACTAACTATAAACTAGTAGGGCTTTTTATGCATTAAAGTTTGAATATTATGACTCTTGTGAACCTGACTTTTACATTGTTCTCAGGCTTACCAGTGCTCAAGGCCTAACCCTAAAGTATGTGTTTTGTATGCAACAGTGTATCTGAGTGTAAGAGATGAACAATAAAGTGTGAAATGTGTGTGTGTTAAGAAGGGCGCTGTACTGTGTGACCGAAACTGTGCTAATCTTAGAGAGGCACAGGAGGGGTGTAGAGGGAGGGGGGTGAATCAGGAGACTGCTGACTGTGGTGTACAATAGACAATAACAGATAAACTATACACACGAAGAACATCTGTGAGGTTCTGAGATATGCACTATAACCCAATACTATAACACATGTGATTGAATATTAGCAACTGTTGGCCTGGGAGCCTGGGTGTCTGTGTGTGTGTGCTGGAAGTAACAGTTAGCCTCAGATAAGTGTGCTGGGAAGCTGTGGTTAGCCTTGAGCGAGAACAGTGGGCTTTGTATACAGGTGCAAATAGCTCAGACAATGTTGCAGAGCTGTCTGACCTCAGTCTCTGGGGTGAGGGAGCGTAATCTACCCAGCAACAGCGCCGGGACACCAAAATGCGCTAAGGGGCTAGGACTAGCTTAAGCGCCAACACCAGCGATAGGCCAGTAAGTTTAAACCATGCTGTGCCTCTACTCTAACAGGCCTGTTCAGAAACAGGAACTAACTCTGTTGAAGTATAAAAGGGAAAGGGAGTGGGGTGTGGGCTGTTGTTCTCTGTCTTATCCTGCGTGATGACACAGTGAACCCGTATATACGGAAATTGCATTTGCCATTTATTAACTCTTGAAATAAACAATTATTTTAAACAAGTTCAGGTGTGCTATTGTTCCTATCTCAGTTGAACCTTCGCAGCCTTAACACCAACTTAACTGATCAGATAATTGAGTTTATTGTTTGAAAATTAGCTGGCTAACAAAGTCAGATAGCTAGCTAGCTAACGTTACAACGTCAGATGAGCTAACGTCAGTAACCTAACCAATCCGTTATAGTATTAACTGGTATTCGACTCCTTGCCGTTCCTCAAGTTATAGCGCGTTAAGTTAGTTGCTTACTGGACCCTGGGAATCTGTGTGAAATGTTAACTAGTTAACAAACTAACTATCTGTGAACTAATGTTTTCCTTCTACAGTATGTGGTTAATTTTCAGAATGAGAGAATTAGGTGAAAATAAGGCGTTGCTTGTTAAACAAGTGGATTCAGGGATCAAGTGTAGCTGGAGCTGGATGCCAGTATAGAGGTGAAAGGAACACCACACACTTTCCCTCTTTCAATACAGTGGATTAAAAGAGGTATATGCCAGATGTGTTCTCTGCCTGAAAGAGATCAATTATGCCAACAAAGGGTATCCTGCTCTGCTGGCACATTGTAGAACAGGTAGAAAGTGTACAATGTAATAATATGCAGTATAGCTTTTGTAGTGTTGAACATGACAGTTACACTTGTGAGTGAGGGGGGATTATTACATTTTTTACTCGGTGAACATTATTTTTGCAGACATGTAGCCTTGTGCACCTGATCGATGTCTACTATAGTGGCCACGATAATAGAGCAACAATAGAATGCCTGTTTGTTTCATTATATTCTACTTTAAGATGTTTTTTTCCCACAAGTGCAATATATATGTGTGTGTGGTAACATGCGTTATATTATAAAGGCTGTCATGGTAAGAAGGCTGTCATGGTAACAAGCATTATTTTATAAAGGCTGTCATGGTAACAAGCGTTCTATTATAAACGCTGTCATGGCAACAAGCGTTCTATTATAAAGGCTGTCATGGCAACAAGCGTTCTATTATAAAGGCTGTCATGGTAAGAAGGCTGTCATGGTAACAAGCATTATTTCATAAAGGCTGTCATGGTAACAAGCGTTCTATTATAAACGCTGTCATGGCAACAAGCGTTCTATTATAAAGGCTGTCATGGTAAGAAGGATGTCATGGTAACAAGCAGTCTATTATAAAGGCTGTCATGGTAACACGTGTTCTATTATAAAGGCTGTCAAGGTAACAAGCGTTCTATTATAAATGCTGCCATGGTAACAAGCGTTCTATTATAAAGGCTGTCATGGTAACAAGCATTCTATTATAAAGGCTGTCATGGTAACAAGCATTATATTATAAAGGCTGTCATGGCAACAAGCGTTCTATTATAAAGGCTGTCATGGTAACAAGCGTTCTATTATAAAGGCTGTCATGGTAACAAGCGTTCTATTATAAAGGCTGTCATGGTAACAAGCATTCTATTATAAAGGCTGCCATGGTAACAAGCGTTCTATTATAAAGGCTGTTATGGTAACAAGCATTCTATTATAAAGGCTGTCATGGTAACTGCAAAATTAGTGGATAGTTTTTTTCTCAAGACTTGAGTGTAATTTGCAGTAAAGTCTAGGCAACAAATAACATTGGATTGCTTTCTTTACATTTTTTAGCTGTGAGTTTGGTTGAACCACTTTATATTTGACACACAGAGACTGATCATGTAGATCATGTTCTGTGTTACTTAATTAGTTAAAACCTGCATTTCCCCCTAGCAGGGATTTATTACATGTTTCAGTGCAACAAAAAGTGTCACCTTTTTGGGCCTCACCAGTTTACATCCCTGTACACCTGTACACCGTTAGGTCCATAAGCATTTGGACACTGACAGAATGTGCAGAATTCTGTCTCTGCCACAAAGGATCGGAAAGGAAGCAATCTAGTGTAGACTTTCATCTTTAATTTGAGGGTTTTGTCAAAATTATTGTATGAACCGTGTAGGAATTACAACCATTTTCATACCTACCTATTTTTATACATAGGCCCCGCAATTTTAGGGGATCAAAAGTAATTGGACAAACTAACATAATCCTAAATTCAATTGTGAGTTTTAACAGTTGGTTAAACTTGAAGGGAGCTTAGGTGGGAGAGAAGTGGAGTTTGGTGGTTAAAACTGTGGAGAAGAGGTTCGTTTCCACTATCTCAGCAACCAGACTTATTCAAGTGGGCAAAGTAAAGCAAGGAAATCATGTATTATGAATAGATGGGAAACTAAATTCACAGTAAAAGCATTCAAATGTATTGTCATGTTTTTAAGAACAAAAATAGGTGACAGGTTTGTGAATCCTGAGCAGAAGGACTTTTAAAGTCTGTAACCAATAGACATCACCAGATGCTGGGTTTCATCCCTGGTGATGCTCTGCCAGGACTTTACTGCAGCTGTCTTCAGTTCCTGCTTGTTCTTTTTTATTTATTTCACCTTTATTTAACCAGGTAGGCTAGTTGAGAACAAGTTCTCATTTGCAACTGCGACCTGGCCAAGATAAAGCATAGCAGTGTGAATAGACAACAACACAGAGTTACACATGGAGTAAACAATAAACAAGTCAATAACATAGTAGGGGGAAAAAAAGGGGGGAAAAAAAGAGAATCTATATACAATGTGTGCAAAAGGCATGAGGAGGTAGGCAATAAATAGGCCATAGGAGCGAATAATTACAATTTAGCAGATTAACACTGGGGTGATAAATCATCAGGTGATCATGTGCAAATAGAGATACTTGTGTGCAAAAGAGCAGAAAAGTAAATAAATAAAAACAGTATGGGGATGAGGTAGGTAAATTGGGTGGGCTGTTTACAGATGGACTATGTACAGCTGCAGCGATCGGTTAGCTGCTCAGATAGCAGATGTTTAAAGTTGTTGAGGGAGATAAGTCTCCAACTTCAGAGATTTTTGCAATTCGTTCCAGTCGCAGGCAGCAGAGAACTGGAAGGAAAGGCAGCCAAATGAGGTTTTGGCTTTAGGGATGATCAGTGAGATACACCTGCTGGAGCACGTACTACGGGTGGGTGTTGCCATCGTGACCAGTGAACTGAGATAAGGCGGCGCTTTACCTAGCATAGCCTTGTCGATGACCTGGAGCCAGTGGGTCTGACGACGAACATGCAGCGAGGGCCAGCCGACTAGAGCATACAGGTCGCAGTGGTGGGTGGTATAAGGTGCTTTAGTAACAAAACGGATGGCACTGTGATAAACTGCATCCAGTTTGCTGAGTAGAGTATTGGAAGCTATTTTGTAGATGACATCGCCGAAGTCGAGGATCGGTAGGATAGTCAGTTTTACTAGGGTAAGTTTGGCAGCGTGAGTGAAGGAGGCTTTGTTGCGAAATAGAAAGCTGACTCTCGATTTGATTTTGGATTGGAGATGTTTGATATGAGTCTGGAAGGAGAGTTTGCAGTCTAGCCAGACACCTAGGTACTTATAGATGTCCACATATTCTAGGTCGGAACCATCCAGGGTGGTGATGCTAGTCGGGCGTGCGGGTGCAGGCAGCGACCGGTTGAAAAGCATGCATTTGGTTTTACTAGCGTTTAAGAGCAGTTGGAGGCCACGGAAGGAGTGTTGTATGGCATTGAAGCTCGTTTGGAGGTTAGATAGCACAGTGTCCAAGGAAGGGCCAGAAGTATACAGAATGGTGTCGTCTGCGTAGAGGTGGATCAGGGAATCGCCCGCAGCAAGAGCAACATCATTGATATATACAGAGAAAAGAGTCGGCCCGAGAATTGAACCCTGTGGTACCCCCATAGAGACTGCCAGAGGACCGGACAACATGCCCTCCGATTTGACACACTGAACTCTGTCTGCGAAGTAGTTGGTGAACCAGGCAAGGCAGTCATTAGAAAAACCGAGGCTACTGAGTCTGCCGATAAGAATATGGTGATTGACAGAGTCGAAAGCATTGGCCAGGTCGATGAAGACGGCTGCACAGTACTGTCTTTTATCGATGGCGGTTATGATATCGTTTAGCACCTTAAGCGTGGCTGAGGGGCACCCGTGACCGGCTCGTAAACCGGATTGCACAGCAGAGAAGGTACGGTGGGATTCGAGATGGTCAGTGATCTGTTTGTTGACTTGGCTTTCGAAGACCTTAGATAGGCAGGGCAGGATGGATATAGGTCTGTAACAGTTTGGGTCCAGGGTGTCTCCCCCTTTGAAGAGGGGGATGACCGCGGCAGCTTTCCAATCCTTGGGGATCTCAGATGATACGAAGGAGAGGTTGAACAGGCTGGTAATAGGGGGTGCGACAATGGCGGCGGACAGTTTCAGAAATAGAGGGTCCAGATTGTCAAGCCCAGCTGATTTATATGGGTCCAGGTTTTGCAGCTCTTTCAGAACATCTGCTATCTGGATTTGGGTAAAGGAGAAGCTGGGGAGGCTTGGGCGAGTAGCAGCGGGGGGGGGGGGGGGGGCGGAGCTGTTGGCCAGGGTTGGAGTAGCCAGGAGGAAGGCATGGCCAGGAGTTGAGAAATGCTTGTTGAAGTCTTCGATTATCACGGATTTATCGGTGGTGACCGTGTTACCTAGCCTCAGTGCAGTGGGCAGCTGGGAGGAGGTGCTCTTGTTCTCCATGGACTTTACAGTGTCCCAGAACTTTTTGGAGTTAGAGCTACAGGATGCAAATTTCTGCTTGAAAAAGCTGGCCTTTGCTTTCCTGACTGACTGCGTGTATTGGTTCCTGACTTCCCTGAACAGTTGCATATCGCGGGGACTATTCGATGGTATTGCAGTTCGCCACAGGATGTTTTTGTGCTGGTCGAGGGCAGTCAGGTCTGGAGTGAACCAAGGGCTATATCTGTTCTTAGTTCTGCATTTTTTGAACAGAGCATGCTTGTCTAAGATGGTGAGGAAGTTACTTTTAAAGAATGACCAGGCATCCTCAACTGACGGGATGAGGTCAATATCCTTCCAGGATACAAGGGCCAGGTCGATTAGAAAGGCCTGCTCGCAGAAGTGTTTTAGGGAGCGTTTGACAGTGATGAGGGGTGGTCGTTTGACCGCGGACCCGTAGCGGATACAGGCAATGAGGCAGTGATCGCTGAGATCCTGATTGAAGACAGCAGAGGTGTATTTGGAGGGCAAGTTGCTCAGGATAATGTCTATTAGGGTGCCCATGTTTACGGATTTAGGGTTGTACCTGGTGGGTTCCTTGATGATTTGTGTGAGATTGAGGGCACCCTAACTTGGTGCGTTTTGCCATCAGTTTTGCCTTCAGCAAGTGAAATGGATGCTCAATTGGATTCAGGTCAGGTGAATAACTTGGCCATTGCAGAACATTCCACTTCTTTGCCTTAAAAAAGTATTGGGTTGCTTTGGCAGTATGCTTCGGGTCATTGTCTGCACTGTGAAGTGCCGTCCAATGAGTTTTGAAGCATTTGGCTGAATCTGAGCAGATAACATAGCCCAATAAATACCAGTTCCATTGGTAGCCATACACTACCTCCACCATGCTTCACAGATGAGGTGCTTCGGATCATGAGCAGCAGCTCCTTCCTTTCTCCATACTCTTCTCTTCCCATCATTCTGGTACAAGTTGATCTTTGTCTCATCTGTCCATAGGATGTTGTTCCAGAACTGTCCAGAACTGTTTTTTTGGCAAACTCTAATCTGTTATTCCTGTTTTTGAGGCTTACCAATGGTTTACATCTTGTGGTAAACCCTCTGTATTTACTCTGGTGAAGTCTTCTCTTGATTGTTGACTTTGACACAGATACACCTACCTCCTGGAGGGTGTTCTTCATCTGGCCAACTGTTGTGAAAAAGGTTTTTCTTCACCAGGGAAATAATTATTCTGTCATCCACCACAGTTGTTTTCCGTGGTCTTCCGGGCCTTTTGGTGTTCCTGATGTTCCTGAGCTCACCGGTGTGTTATTTATTTTTAAGAATGTACCAAATAATTGATTTGGCCACACCTAATGTTTTTGTTATCTCTCTGATTTACTGGTTGGTTTTGATTTTTCAGCCTAATGATGGCTTGCTTCACTGGCAGTGACAGCTCTCTGGACTTCATATTGAGGGTTAACAGCAACACAAATGCAAATGCCACACTTGAAATCAACTCCAGACCTTTTATCCGCTTCCTTGTAAATAAACTAATGAGGGAATAACACACACCTGCCCTGGAACAGCTGAGCAGCCAATTGTCCAATTACTTTTGGTCCCTTTTGGTTCCTCAACTCCAATATGGTAGACAGCTAAAATAATACTAACTTGGTCAACGTCTAAATATTTATGGACCTGACTGTATGAAGCAGTTATACATTTACATTATCTGCTTTTGTTTTGTATAAGTCTTTAACCTCAAACACTTTCACAATATCTGGGTAACATTTGGTATGTCAACATCTGTTATGTCAGAAAATCTGAATATAAATGTTACCAGGTTTCTACAAGTGTCACACCCTGGCCTTAGTTATCTTTGTTTTCTTTATTATTTTAGTTAGGTCAGGGTGTGACATGGGGGATGTATGTGTTTTGTATTGTCTAGGGTTTTTTATATGTTTACGGGGCAGTGTTCAGTCTAGGTGTATGTATGTCTATGGTTGCCTAGATTGGTTCTCAATTAGAGACAGCTGTCTATCGTTGTCTCTGATTGGGAACCATATTTAGGCAGCCATATTCATTAGGTAGTTCGTGGGTGATTGTCTATGTGAGGTGTTTAGTGTCAGCACTATTTGTTATATAGCTTCACGTTCGTTTGTTGTTTTGCATAGTTTGTCAAGTGTTCTTCGTCTTCGTTTCTTAAATATGTATTCATTTCACGCTGTGCCTTGGTCCTCTCTTAAATGTTACGACGAACGTGACGAAGACAGTAATCACTAGCATCACATAATCACTAACCACCACACATGTTCAGACTCACCTCAGCTGTGAGATGTAGGGCAGACACTGAAGGAAACTCCTCACTTCACTCTCTTCATCTGACCAGCCCTTCAGCTTTACTGGTTTCTTCTCTGGTTGGAGTTTCAGCACTTCTAGGAGGAGGTAGGCCTTTCTCTCTGAGAGGTCTATGGACCAGACTGCAGGAGCTGACTGGTAAACTGGCTGTAATGCTGGAAGGAAACTCCTGCCTGTTTGAGTCTCATAGTCCTTCACATGTGAGTACAGATCCAGCAGGAAATCACTCTGTTTAGAAATGTATCCATTGGGAAAAGGAAATGATCTGTAAGTCCCCACTGATGATACCAGCTTCAGTGTCTTCTCTCCTGTCTGCTCCTCCCACTCTGCTGCTTGAGACAGGAGATCCACCAGGAACTTGATCTGCTTTGAGGGATCAGACCTCGATGGACAGAAACTGCAACAAGGACAGTAACAGCTGATTCAGACATGGATGAACACATGAAACCAGTCATAGTTAAAGATATATGAAGTAGTTATACATTTACATAATGTGCTTTGGTTATATGTTAAAGTATTTAATTATATAGACATTCACATTATTTATCTGTGACATTTAGTAATGCAACATTAGTTATGTCAGGAAATCTAATTTATTTTCCCTCATCCCTCTCTTTCTCTTCCCTATCGCTCTTTCACTTTTCTCTTCTCTCTCTCTTCCCCCTCTCTCTCGTCCCTCTCTCTCTCTCGTCCCTCTCTCTCTCTCGTCCCTCTCTCTCTCTCGTCCCTCTCTCTCTCTCGTCCCTCTCTCTCTCGTCCCTCTCCCTCTCTCTCGTCCCTCTCTCTCTCTCTTCCCTCTCTCTCATCCCCCTCTCTCTCTCCAGTGCTTTACAATGCAGCAGACTTTATTATTGGTTTCAATGCTCTTCCCTTTGAGGTTCGGCATCGCTGGACTATTATTGTCCTGCCAGACGTATTTGTGTTGACATTTTAGTTAAAGGGAGGTTTCTTGCCAGTTTATTGTGTCTTGTTATTTGAACTGTATTGATGTGGTACTAATGACATGTGGCCCAGAAGATTTTGGACATTTTAAGGCCTTTGTTTGTCTATGACCCCCCACCATTCATACCCTCTGCACTCCTCCACTGGGAGGTAATACAGAATACTGCAAATAATCTCATGTTGATGACTGGGTTCTTTCTTGTAAATAGTTTCTATGAAGTTGCCGTTAAATTGCTCTGCCATCATTATTGTATGAGGTATTATTGGTGGGGTTACCCCTGTGCTGTGATGGGTGTTTTATATGGTGTGTCTTATCTTTTCTCTCCACTGGCTATCTGGCTAACAGGCTACACTCTAGACAGTCTCTTCTGCTGATGTGTGTGTCTGGTAGTGGGTCTCTCTCTATCCTACTCTTTTCCTTTCTGCAGGGTTAATACCTGCCTGGCGCCCCAACAAAATCTTTACCTTTACCCCTCTCTAACAATACCGCTACAAGATTTACCAACACTTGAAGTTTTATATGTCAAATGTTTCTACAAGATAATAACCACTAGTATCACATGATCACTAACCACCACACATGTCCAGACTCACCTCAGCTGTGAGATGTAGGACAGACACTGAAGGAAACTCCTCACTTCACTCTCTTCATCTGACCAGCCCTTCAGCTCTACTGGTTTCTTCTCTGGTTGGAGTTTCAGCACTTCTAGGAGGAGGGAGGCCTTTCTCTCTGAGAGGTCTATGGACCAGACTGCAGGACTGGCTGACTGGTAAACTGGCTGTAATGCTGGAAGGACACTCCTGCCTGTTTGAGTCTCATAGTCCTTCACATGTGAGTACAGATCCAGCAGGAAATCACATTTCTGGTTGTGATATACTTTAGACAGTGACAACACTTTCTCTACAGTTGTTTGTATGGTTCCTCTCTCATGGAGAGCTGCTTGAAGACACAGATTCAGTAGGAATGTCTTCTCTCTCTTTCTCCTCTCTTCAGGGGATCTTCTCTGATCATGTGGAGGAGTAAAACTGCAAGAACAGTTTAACAACAAATAGATGAATATGTGAGAGATATGATATGCATTTCTGATGGTCACATTATGGTGGGTAAAATACAATGACTATCTTTCTAAACTCATCATCCACTTCAATTGTTCCTTAAAATCATGACTACAAAGACTGCATATTTTCCAAACAGTATGTGTATGTTTAGTTTATTAAGTTACTGCAGAAATCTACAAGCATCCTCTCTAAAGGGAAATACAGGGACAGACAACTACAATCCCTGAAATGTACTGATCCAACTCACCTCAGCTGTGAGATGTAGGGCAGACACTGAAGGAAACTCCTCACTTCACTCTCTTCATCTGACCAGCCCTTCAGCTCTACTGGTTTCTTCTCTGGTTGGAGTTTCAGCACTTCTAGGAGGAGGGAGGCCTTTCTCTCTGAGAGGTCTATGGACCAGACTGCAGGACTGGCTGACTGGTAAACTGGCTGTAATGCTGGAAGGACACTCCTGCCTGTTTGAGTCTCATAGTCCTTCACATGTGAGTACAGATCCAGCAGGAAATCACTCTGTTTAGAATTGTCTCCATTGAGAAAAGGAAAGGTGCTGTAAGTACACACTGATGATACCAGCTTCAGTGTCTTCTCTCCTGTCTGCTCCTCCCACTCTGCTGCTTGAGACAGGAGATCCACCAGGAACTTGATCTGCTTTGAGGGATCAGACCTCCATGGATAGAAACTGCAACAAGGACAGTAACAGCTGATTCAGACATGGATGAACAGATGAAACCAGTCATAGTTAAAGATATATGAAGTAGTTATACATTTACATAATGTGCTTTGGTTATATGTTAAAGTGTTTAGATAATTTTAGAGACATTCACATGATTTATCTGTGACATTTAGTAATGCAACATTAGTTATGTCAGGAAATGGGCTGATAAATGTTCCCAGATTCACCAACATGTGTAGTTTTATACGGAGCCTTCACCGTGTGCTGCCACTTTGCATCAGCAGTCAGAAAGGAGACTCTCTGGGGGGCAGTTTGATAGTGGTGATGCTAAACAACTCTGGTTACTTTTCCCTCTTCCCACTCTCCCCTCCCTCTTCCTTCCTTCCTTCCCTCTCCCTTCCTTCCCTTGTTTGTCCCTCTCTTTCTTCATCTCTTCCTCTTCCCTCTCTCTCTATTCCATCTCTCTCTCTCTCTAATCCTCTTCCCTCTCTCTCGTCCTCTTCCCTCTCTCTCGTCCTCTTCCCTCTCTCTCTCGTCCTCTTGCCTCTCTCTCTCTCGTCATCTTCCCTCTATCTCTCTCGTCCTCTCCTCTCTATCTCTTCCCACTCTCTCTCTTTCACTTTCCTCGGTCTCTTTCTCTTTAACCTCTCTTTCTGCTCCCTCTCCTCTCTTCTCTCTCTTTCTCTTTCCTCTCTCTCTTTCTCTTCCATATCTCTCATCTCTTCCCTCTCTCTCTCTTCCCTCTCTCTCTCTCTCTCCCCTCTCTCTCTCTTTTCCCTCTCTCTTCCCCCTCTCTCTCGTCCTCTTTACTCTCTCTTTCCTCTCTCTCTTTCACTTCCCTATCTCTCCTCTCTTTTCCCCCTCTCTCTCTTCCATCTCTCTCGTCCTCTTCCCTCTCTCCTCTCTCCCCTCTCTCTCCCCCCCTCTCTCTCTCTTCCCTCTCTCTCTCTCCCCTCTCTCTCTCTTTTCCCTCTCTCTTCCCTCTCTCTCTCGTCCTATTTACTCTCTCTTTCCTCTCTCTCTTTCACTTCCCTATTGCTCCTATCTCTTCCCAATCTCTCCTCTCTTTTCCCCCTCTCTCTCTTCCCTCTCTCTCGTCCTCTTCCCTCTCTCTCTCCCCTCTCTCTCTCTTCCCTCTCTCTCTCTCTCTTCCCTCTCTCTTTTTTCCCCCCCTCTCTCTTCCCTCTCTTCCCTCCCCTTCCTTCCCTCTTCCATTGTTCGTCCCTCTCTTTCTTCATCTCTTTCTCTTCCCTCCGTAGATAAAACCTATTTTTCTCCTACTGATTTGCTTTGCAGTTTCTGTTATTGAAGAATAACATCAATTGCGAACACCATTACAATAACAGTGAGGAGTTAGCATTTTATATCATACCCCCAAGACATGCTAACCTCTCACCATTACAATAACAGAGAGGGGTTAGCATTTTATATCATACCCCCAAGACATGCTAACCTCTCACCATTACAATAACAGGGAGGACTTAGCATTTTATATCATACCACCATGACATGCTAACCTCTCACCATTACAATAACAGGGAGAGGTTAGCATTTTATATCATACCCCCAAGACATGCTAACCTCTCACCATTACAATAACAGAGAGGGGTTAGCATTTTATATCATACCCCCAAGACATGCTAACCTCTCACCATTACAATAACAGGGAGGACTTAGCATTTTATATCATAACCCCAAGAAATGCTAACCTCTCACCATTACAATAACAGGGAGAGGTTAGCATTTTATATCATACCACCAAGACATGCTAACCTCTCAGCATTACAATAACAGGGAGAGGTTAGCATTTTATATCATAACCCCAAGACATGCTAACCTCTCACCATTACAATAACAGGGAGGACTTAGCATTTTATATCATACCACCAAGACATGCTAACCTCTCACCATTACAATAACAGGGAGAGGTTAGCATTTTATATCATACCACCAAGACATGCTAACCTCTCACCATTACAATAACAGGGAGAGGTTAGCATTTTATATCCCAAGACATGCTAACCAATCACCTGTCACAGATCCCCCCGGTACAGCTGCTCATTCCTTTCACCAGCTTCGGAGGTCAACGACCCTGGCTTTCTAGGTGTCACAGACCTGGACTCATTACCACCAACCCCAGACTATCAGGTCTCATTACCACCAACCCCAGACTGTCTCATCTCATTACCACCAACCCCAGACTGTCTCATCTCATTACCACCAACCTCAGACTGTCTGGACTCATTACCACCAACCCCAGACTGTCTCAACTCATTACCACCAACCCCAGACTGTCTGGTCTCATTACCACCAACCCCAGACTGTCTGGTCTCATTACCAGCAACCCCGGACTGTCTCAACTCATTACCAGCAACCCCAGACTGTCTGGTATCATTACCACCGACCTCAGACTGTCTGGTCTCATTACCACCAACCCCAGACTGTCTCATCTCATTACCAGCAACCCCAGACTGTCTGGTCTCATTACCACCGACCTCAGACTGTCTGGTCTCATTACCACCAACCCCAGACTGTCTGGTCTCATTACCACCAACCCCAGACTGTCTCATCTCATTACCACCAACCCCGGACTGTCTCATCTCATTACCACCATCCCCAGACTGTCAGGTCTCATTACCACCAACCCCAGACTGTCTGGTCTCATTACCACCAACCCCGGACTGTCTCATCTCATTACCACCAACCCCAGACTGTCTGGTCTCATTACCACCAACCCCAGACTGTCTGGTCTCATTATCACCAACCCCAGACTGTCAGGTCTCATTACCACCAACCCCAGACTGTCTGGTCTCATTATCACCAACCCCAGACTGTCAGGTCTCATTACCACCAACCCCAGACTGTCTCATCTCATTACCACCAACCCCAGACTGTCTGGACTCATTCCCACCAACCCCAGACTGTGTCATCTCATTACCACCAACCCCAGACTGTCTCATCTCATTACCACCAACCCCAGACTGTCTCATCTCATTACCACCAACCCCAGACTGTCTCATCTCATTACCACCAACCCCAGACTGTCTCATCTCATTACCACCAACCCCAGACTGTCTGGTCTCATTACCACCAACCTCAGACTGTCTCATCTCATTACCACCAACCCCAGACTGTCTGGTCTCATTACCACCAACCCCAGACTGTCTCATCTCATTACCACCAACCCCAGACTGTCTCATCTCATTACCACCAACCCCAGACTGTCTCATCTCATTACCACCAACCCCAGACTGTCTGGTCTCATTACCACCAACCTCAGACTGTCTCATCTCATTACCACCAACCCCAGACTGTCTGGTCTCATTACCACCAACCCCAGACTGTCTGGTCTCATTACCAGCAACCCCGGACTGTCTCAACTCATTACCAGCAACCCCAGACTGTCTGGTCTCATTACCACCGACCTCAGACTGTCAGGTCTCATTACCACCGACCTCAGACTGTCAGGTCTCATTACCACCAACCCCAGACTGTCTGGTCTCATTACCACCAACCCCAGACTGTCTGGTCTCATTACCACCAACCCCGGACTGTCTGGTCTCATTACCACCAACCCCAGACTGCCTCATCTCATTACCACCAACCCCAGACTGTCTGGTCTCATTACCACCAACCCCAGACTGCCTGGTCTCATTACCACCAACCCCAGACTGTCTGGTCTCATTACCACCAACCCCAGACTGTCTGGTCTCATTACGCACACCTGGTTCCCATTCCCCCTGAATAGTATGTGAATATATGTGCCCTCTGTTCCCCATTGTCCTTGTGGAATATTGTCTCATGTCCGTTGGTCTTGGAACTACCTGTTTATGGGCTTTCGTGCTCTGTGTTTTTGGACCAGTATTACGGGTCTCATCCTGTGTATATTGTAGAGGTTTTACACATCACTCTTTTGTTTGGGTTACATCCCTGTGTGTTTTATATGCATGTTTGTTTTGGGCGTTGCCCCCATCGTTTTCATGACATCCTGTATAGCGGGTGGAGAAATATATATTTTTTTAAATAACGTATTGCTGCGCCTGTCTCCTAATCCTTATCCAGCGTGACATCACCATTACAATAAAGGGGGCGTTAGCATTTCCTTGGTATTTATGTCTCTGTAATGTTCTCACTCATCATTATTCAGGATTCATTCGGGATTATCCGAGATCGTGGTCCACATTAGTGTAGAAGTGTTCAGAAACATGTTATATTCTTATTTACTATAAAAGTGACTCCAAAATGACACAATACATTATTTACCATTCATTTCTATTGGGCACAAAATAATCTGAAACAACCAAAACAAACAGCAAAATGCATCCAACTAGTTTGTAGAGTCACAAGCTTGATGTAATCATTGCGTGCTGTGAATATGGGACCAAATATTAAACTTTAGACCACTTTAATACACATAATCGAATTTATAAAAATACTTTTGGTTCCCTAAAATGGGGGGTACAAAAAGTGCTGTAATTTCTAAACGGTTCAGCCAATACGGATGAAAATACCCTCAAAAAAATGTTGACAGTATGCAATTTAACCTCAGTAGAAAAAACTCATAGTCATTGTATCATTTAAAATCCAAAGTGCTGGAGTACAGGGCCAAAACAACTGGGCCAAAACTTCTTCCTCACCGTACATGAATACCTGCCTGTTATATGGACATATAACACCATGTCACAGAGAAAGATCCATAATATACATGACATTTGGTTTAGTAGATTAGATATTCTAAGAATAAACTTTCAGGTTCCGTGTTACAAAATGTCTCAAAGATCAAATAAACAAGATTTATAAAATACATTATTATATTATAATTATGAAACATCATTTAGATCAATTCACATATCTGGGTAACATTGGTTATTCCAGGAAATGTTTATATTAATCAGGTTTCATGTCAAATGTTTCTACAAGACAATAATCAGTATGTCAAATGTTTCTACAAGATAATAACCACTAGCATCACATAATCACTAATCACCACACATGTTCAGACTCACCTCAGCTGTGAGATGTAGGGCAGACACTGAAGGAAACTCCTCACTTCACTCTCTTCATCTGACCAGCCCTTCAGCTCTACTGGTTTCTTCTCTGGTTGGAGTTTCAGCACTTCTAGGAGGAGGGAGGCCTTTCTCTCTGAGAGGTCTATGAACCAGACTGCAGGAGCTGACTGGTAAACTGGCTGTAATGCTGGAAGGACACTCCTGCCTGTTTGAGTCTCATAGTCCTTCACATGTGAGTACAGATCCAGAAGGAAATCATCTTTCCGGTTGTGATATACTTCAGACAGTGACAACACTTTCTCTACAGTTGTTTGTATGGTTCCTCTCTCATGGAGAACTGCTTGAAGACACAGATTCAGTAGGAATGTCTTCTCTCTCGTTCTCCTCTCTTCAGAGGATCTTCTCTGATCCTGTGGAGGAGTAAAACTGCAAGAACAGTTTAACAACAAATAGATGAATATGTGAGAGATAAGATATGCATTTCTGATGGTCACATTATGGTGGGTAAAATACAATGACCATCTTTCTAAACTCATCATCCACTTCAATTGTTCCTTGAAATCCTAACCACAAAGTAAGACTGCATCTTTTTAAACAGTATGTGTATGTTTAGTTTATTAAGTTACTGCAGAAAGCTACAAGCTTCCTCTCTAAAGGGAAATACAGGGACAGACAACGACAATCCCTGAAATGTACTGATCCAACTCACCTCAGCTGTGAGATGTAGGGCAGACACTGAAGGAAACTCCTCACTTCACTCTCTTCATCTGACCAGCCCTTCAGCTCTACTGGTTTCTTCTCTGGTTGGAGTTTCAGCACTTCTAGGAGGAGGGAGGCCTTTCTCTCTGAGAGGTCTATGGACCAGACTGCAGGACTGGCTGACTGGTAAACTGGCTGTAATGCTGGAAGGACACTCCTGCCTGTTTGAGTCTCATAGTCCTTCACATGTGAGCACAGATCCAGCAGGAAATCACATTTCTGATAGAAATATACTTCAGACAGTGACAACACTTTCTCTACAGTTGTTTGTATGGTACCTCTCTCATGGAGAGCTGCATGAAGACACAGATTCAGTAGGAATGTCTTCTCTCTCTTTCTCCTCTCTTCAGGGGATCTTCTCTGATCCTGTGGTGGAGTAAAACTGCAAGAACAGTTTAACAACGAATAGATGAATATGTGAGAGATATGATATGCATTTCTGATGGTCACATTATGGTGGGTAAAATACAATGACTATCTTTCTAAACTCATCATCCACTTCAATTGTTCCTTATAATCCTGACCACTAAGTAAGATTCCATCTTTTTAAACACTAAGTGTCTGTTTAGTATATTAATTTACTGCAGAAAGCTACAAACTTCCTCTCTAAAGGGAAATACAGTGTCATGATGTTGGCCTGGGGGTAGGTTTATGACAGTCATAAATACCTCTTCCCCCCTTTCCTCTCCCTACTCTACTGATGTGACGTTAGAAAACCCCTTTTGGTTAACTTAGAGATTCTGGGAACATCAGAAGTTGGGGGGAAATGAACTATATTCTGGTAATCCGACCAAGTGAACATATGCGGTGGTACTTAAGGTATATTATGTCAGTTCGGTTGGCATCTGGCACATTCTCATCAATGATAGAATGACAAACTCTACAGTGGAAAGTCTGCACATCAGAGGTATCGGATTCACATGGAATTGTTGTTTAATTCAAATGTTTGAATATGAAATTATTTGTGAAGAGATGAAATGTAACTTTAGCTTCCAAATGAGAGATTTGGGTTTTCATAAGTTTAGTGCTCTGCTCAACCAGTGGCCCGTCCCTGTGAAGAGACATGGGTTATAAACTTTTCAGACACACTCTCTCCCTCCACTATATAAGCCATTGACGAAAATGTAACCTTCTGTTCCGGGTACATTAGGATGACGGTCCGATGTCAGAATGTTCCAGGTAATAACTACAGAACGAAGCCAACATCAGCATGAGCTTTGGTTGCGAATGGTATGAACTTTGAACTTTTATTCACTACCGAAGTGATACGTCCTAGCCGTTGGGTTAGCAGCTGCAAACATAAATTAGGATAGGACAGACAGAGTATCCCGTCTACCACACAACTATCCAATTGACCACCAGAGACATTCTTCAAAGGACAAAGGACCCGGTTGGGAAACACGGCCTTCCATCTACCACCAGCTCAGAGTAAATATTTATTGCATTTTCCTTTTCCAAATGGGCGGTAATTTAGAATGCATAAGATATTGAATTTACGATAGCACAGCTTCGCCTCTGTTCCAGCTTCCCGCTCTTTCACTCAAACCCAGTCCTTTTTCTTTTGTGTAACAAGCTGTCATATCTGTTCCGCCCGCTAGGGACATTTTCCTTTATGACGTAATTTGTAATCAAGGTATGATTCTTTCCGTGTATACAGTGGGGCAAAAAAGTATTTAGTCAGCCACCAATTGTGCAAGTTCTCCCACTTAGAAAGATGAGAGAGGCCTGTAATTTTCATCATAGGTACACTTCAACTATGACAGACAAAATTAGAAAAAAATCCAGAAAATCACATTGTAGGATTTTTAATGAATTTATTTACAAATTATGGTGGAAAATAAGTATTTGGTCAATAACAAAAGTTTATCTCAATACTTTGTTATATACCCTTTGTTGGCAATGACAGAGGTCAAACGTTTTATGTAAGTCTTCACGAGGTTTTCACACACTGTTGCTGGTATTTTGGCCCATTCCTCCATGCAGATCTCATCTAGAGCAGTGATGTTTTGGGGCTGTTGCTGGGCAACACGGACTTTCAACTCCAAAGATTTTCTATGGGGTTGAGATCTGGAGACTGGCTAGGCCACTCCAGGACCTTGAAATGCTTCTTACGGAGCCACTCCTTCGTTGCCCGGGCGGTTTGTTTGGGATCATTGTCATGCTGAAAGACCCAGCCACGTTTCATCTTCAATGCCCTTGCTGATGGAAGGAGGTTTTCACTCAAAATCTCACGATACATGGCCCCACTTCCACATTTCGTGGCTGACTAAATACTTTTTTGCCCCACTGTATGTAATTCTGTTGGATTAGTTAGGTATTTGGTAAATAAATAATTAAACCCAATTTTGTATTGCTGATTCAACTTGTTAGCCAGGGTTTGTGAAGATAACCAAGAATTTACAACTTTCAGATGAGACTGAAATAAGGTGACGATTAATATTGACTGCTATTGATGTAAAATATTACTCGGTCTTTAAGAGTTTATTCAGAAGATAACAGCTCTATAAATATTATTTCGTAGTGCCCCTCCTCTCTAGTTAATTACATTTACATGATTAGTTCAATCAGGTAATATTAATTACGAAGAAAGTATTTTATAGAATAGCATGTCATAACACTTAATCCGGCATAGCAAAGACACGACAACAGGGACAGACAACTACAATCTCTGAACTGTACTGATCCAACTCACCTCAGCTGTGAGATGTAGGGCAGACACTGAAGGAAACTCCTCACTTCACTCTCTTCATCTGACCAGCTCTTCAGCTCTACTGGTTTCTTCTCTGGTTGGAGTTTCAGCACTTCTAGGAGGAGGGAGGCCTTTCTCTCTGAGAGGTCTATGGACCAGACTGCAGGAGCTGGCTGGTAAAGCGGGTTCAATGATGGAAGGACACTCCTGGCTGTTTGATTCCTATTGTACTTCACATGAGAGTACAGATCCAGCAGGATGTCATATCTCTCAGTTTGATACACAGAGAACAGTGACAGCAGTGTGTTCACAGTTCTCTGGACTGTATCTCTGTGATCTAGTGCTGCTTGTAGACACAAATCTAGTAGGACTGCTTTCTCTTCTGTCTCCAGTCTTTCAGGGGATCCTCTCTGATGCTGTAGAGGGATAAACCTGTGACCCATAAAACACAAGAATGTCTATGTTCAGATAGAAGCAGGGAGAATGTGACTGCTGCCTCTTTTACAGACTGAATACTGTTGTCATGTGTGTCCATCTTGTTGTGTTGCTGTAATGTCTTGTTTGTCCGTCTTAGCCTTTTGATAGGTTGTCATTGGAAATAAGAACAATACGTTCTCAATTGACTTAAATAAATTAATAGTCACAAAGACATTGAGTAAATATACATTGGCTGTGGAAACACTCACCTGAGCTTGTTGATATTTGTTAGACACTTTAAAATGGTTTTGCTGAGAGCTTCACTGAGAACAGTTCTCTGATCCCAGTGTAGACAGAGACGAACCCTCTCTAGACTCTGTTTCATCACTTCTTCTGCTCTCTCAAACACTCGTCTTTCACCCTGGACTGGAAGGTGCAACTCATTTCCACAGAGACCAAGTAAGCTGGTGAAGTCCATCTCTGCCTCACTTCTCAGCAAAGTTGTCCAGAGTTGACACAGCATTGAGGGGTCAGATGAATCACCAGAGGATGGTCTTTAAATAATGGATTATAAATTAGATTATACTAATTATTTAAAAGTAGCATGACACAGAAGTGTTTATAACTCAGCATCTGAAGGGAAGAGAATATAAGATATATTTTTTTAAAGATGGGTTGTTTCATCCCCATTTCTCTTTCTTTGGCTGATTAATTGGAAATAAACTGGTGAATTAGAGAACACAAATATTACCCAAGATGTCTGACGTTCTTCAGAGAGCCCAGTATCAGCCTTACTCCTTGGTCTGACACAGTGCAGCTGTCCAGGTCCAAGCCAACAT
This sequence comes from Salvelinus namaycush, assembly GCF_016432855.1. NCBI lineage: Eukaryota > Metazoa > Chordata > Actinopteri > Salmoniformes > Salmonidae > Salvelinus > Salvelinus namaycush. The sequence goes on from NW_024061497.1 coordinate 405,626, forward strand.
TTCTCTCTGCAGACTGACTGGTCACATAAGAAACTGCACAGCACTGGTGAGGATCAAGATGTTCTCCACTCAGGTCTAGATGATAGTCCAGTTTGTCCAGGAGAAGCTGACAGGCATCAGTAGACTGATATTCATATAAGCACTGACACAAAAACAGAAGATCTATCTCAAACTCAGGAGCACCACCTTCTGCATGATCTTGGTTTGTTTGAGATGGAAGAAATGTGTTCACCACTTCCTTGAAGAACCATTCTGACGTCTTCTTGATCTGTTGATCTGGAACTAGACCGTTTACCAATCTAATATTCCTCTCATTCAGAAGCCCACACAGGAAAGGAATCAAGTGTTTTGTGTGTTTCCATTCTTCAGTCTGGCACTTCTGTAGAACCTCTCTGATTTTGTCTGGATTCTGTAAGAGCCAAAGGGCACCAAAGAACTCCTGCATTGTGTAGTGGAGAAATGCAGAGTAAGTGTCTGACGCTGTGGGTGCAACCTTAACCATAAGTGCCCCCAAGAACGCAAAATGGACACTGCTTTCTTCACAACTCAGTGTTGTCAAGTTCATGTTTTTTTCATTTGTCGCATCAAAAGCAATTTCTGCCAAAGACAATATTTTCTCTTTGTTTTCTTTGAGACACTTGTCGGTATCCTTACATCGTTTGGCACTGTGTTTTTGGATGCAGTGACGGAGGATGTTGCTGTACATTTCAGTTATAGTACATGTCTGTTTAGGAGCCTCTGAGGTAGGGAAATAAATGCAGGCAACCACCATCAGTGCGTACATTGGGACATGGCACAGACTGAACAACTCTAAGTTGTTTAACACACTGCTCAAGTAGTCAGGCTCAGCACTCAGCATCTGTGTTAAGTAAGCCCTGATGGATTCATCACTGAACCCTTTGACCTCCACTCTGAACCAGTCTGTGGGCCAGTCTGTCAGGAAGTCTTCAGATTGATCTGGTCTGCATGTGGTCACAATCTTTGCATCAGGGAGGAGTTTCTCCACAAGGTTCTTTACTACCGATAGATAGGAGAGGTCTGTGATTCCATCAAATATGATGACAACGTTTTCAGAGTTCTTCTTAATATCCTGTAACACTTCTTCTTTGCTTTCTTTTGGCTCACTGTACATGTTAAAGAGAAGGTCCTCCAGGTTCATTGGTTTTCTATGTGAAATGTCTCTCACATCAAAATAAAACATGTAATCTAGTTCTCTGTGATCTTTCTCTGCCCAGAGGTTCAACATTTGATGGGCGACTGTTGTTTTTCCAATTCCAGGTTTTCCAACCAGGAGGATTTTTTTCTCATGTGTTTTTAGCAGCTCAGCCGGGGATGTTTCCTGTTTGGCCATGGGGATGAAGCTCTTTAGCTTTTTACGGCGAACTTTCTTGCATCTTTTATTCTTCATTTTAATTTTAGAGTCAGATGAATGCACATGTGTATCTAACACAAGAGGGGTGTAAGAGAAAGTCCCCTCATTTCTAAATCTCTCTGGTAGGAGACTACAGTTTTGTTTCCATGCACCCTCTGTGATCCTCCGTGCTTCACATTTCAGCTGTGTCTGATATCTGTGACAGGGTTTTGAACCTAAATAAGGGTATTAAGGGAAGAGAGAGTAAATGCACTGTGCCAACAAATCAAAGCCAATCTAAAGGATTAGAGAAAATCAGGATAGAAAGCTACAAGGATACACTGGTAGATCTTCATAGATTGAAGGTGATCTTTTGGGGATAAATGGTCATCAAAAACAAGAAGGACCGAGGGGCACTAAAAATAAAGTTAAAATGCCTTTATTATGATGGGCATGTTCAACAGAACAATATCTATAAAGACTCTGACACGTTTCAGCATAGCCCTCATCAAGGAGGACAATAACACAATCTCTATTGAACATGCCATCATAATAAAGGTTTTTTACTTCATGAAAAGGACATTGTTCATCAAAAACAAGGACGACCAATCTAAAAAGGTACATTAACCCCCTTCAATGTGCTCTTCAAATAGCTTCCCCAGCACCATGGAACCAAATGAATAGTGCCAAAAGTACAAACCCTGTTCACTGAGTCTAAATTAACCAGACCTAAAATAATATTTGAAAGACAAATTTCAACATGTCTGCTATTTTCAGCCCAGCCAATTGTATACTACAGTTGAAGTCAGAAGTTTACATACACTTAGGTTGGAGTCATTAAAACTCGTTTTTCAACCACTCCACAAATTTCTTGTTAACAAACTATATTTTTGGCAAGTCGGTTAGGACATCTACTTTGTGCATGACACAAGTCATGTTTCCTAAAATTGTTTACAGACAGATTATTTCACTTATAATTAATTGTATCACAATTCCAGTGGGTCAGACGTTTACATACACTAAGTTGACTGTGCCTTTAAACAGCTTGGACATTTTCAGAATATGATGACATGGCTTTAGAAGCTTCTGATAGGCTAATTGACATCATTTGAGTCAATTGGAGGTGTACCTGTGAATGTATTTCAAGGCCTACCTTCAAACTCATTGCTTGATATCATGGGAAAATCAAAAGAAATCAGCCAAGACCTCAGAAAAGAAATTGTAGACCTCCACAAGTCTGCTTCATCCTTGGGAGCAATTTCCAAACGTCTGAAGGTACCACGTTCATCTGTACAAACAACAGTACGCAAGTATAAACACAATGGGACCACGCAGCCGTCATACCGCTCAGGAAGGAGACGCATTCTGTCTCCTAGAGATTAACAAACTTTGTCGCGGAAAAGTGCAAATCAATCCCAGAACAACAGCAAAGGACCTTGTGAAGATGCTGGAGGAAACAGGTACAAAAGTATCTATATCCACAGTAAAATGAGTCCTATATCGACGTAACCTGAAAGGCCGCTCAGCAAGGAAGAAGCCACTGCTCCAAAAACCGCCATAAAAAGCCAGACTACGGTTTGCAACTGCATATGGGGATAAAGATCAAACTTTTTGGAGAAATGTCCTCTGGTCTGATTAAACAAAAATAGAACTGTTTGACCATAATGACCATCGTTATGTTTGGAGGAAAAATAGGGAGGCTTGCAAGCCGAAGACACCATCCCAACCGTGAAGCACGGGGGTGGCAGCGTCATGTTATGGGGGTGCTTTGCTGCAGGAGGGACTGGTGCACATCACAAAATATATGGCTACCTGAGGAAGGACAATTATGTGGATATATTGAAGCAACATCTCAAGGCATCAGTCAGGAAGTTAAAGCTTGGTCGCAAAATGTCTTCCAAATTGACAATGACCCCAAGAATACTTCCAAAGTTGTGGTAATATGGCTTAAGGGCAACAAAGTCAAGGTATTGGAGTGGCCATCACAAAGCCCTGACCTCAATCCTATAGAACATTTGTGGGCAGAACTGAAAACCTCTGTGTGAGCAAGGAGGCCTATAAACCTGACTCAGTTACACCAGCTCTGTCAGGAGGAATGGGCCATAATTCATCCAACTTATTGTGGGAAGATTGTGGAAGGCTACCCGAAACGTTTGACCCAAGTTAAACAATTTAAAGGCAATGCTACCAAATACTAATTCAGTGTATGTAAACTTCTGACCCACTGGGAATGTGATGAAAGAAATAAAAGCTGAAATAAATCATTCTCTCTACTATTATTCTGACATTTCACATTCTTAAAATAAAGTGGTGATCCTAACTGACCTAAGACAGGGAATTTTTACTAGGATTAAATGTCAGGAATTGTGAAAAACTCAGTTTAAATGTATTTGGCTAAGGTGTAAGTAAACATCCGACTTCAACTGTATATAGTGTATACTAATAGGATACTATACAATCACTTACCAACAAGGTAGTCTGTCATCTCTGGGTCTTCCTCGAAGGGGAAGCAGCTGATCCATTGCTGTAAGTCAGCGTCGCCTAAGGTCCTCTTCCTTGTGATGTCGAGAATCATCAGTAACTCGTAGCATGCAGCCTCTCCTTTGGCTGAGACCCAGTCCAGTATTTTTCTGGTTTGGTCAAAACGGTCAACTTCAGCCTGAATTTTACTGACTTCCTCCTCGTGAAGAACCTTGCGCTGGAACAGGTTTTCCACAATGAGGGGCAGATTCTGGAGCCTTCCAACGAGACGTAACCTTCCATTTGTAATGTACTCTAAAGCAGATTGTCTTGTAGAAGCCATGTCTCAGGTTATTTCTGCAGCATCACTGGTATGTTTCAACAAGTAGGATCTCTGGAAGAAGACAGTACATAGTCAGTCAACAGTAGAACAGTCAAGTAATGATTAGGTTTATTTATTAAATGAAACGTTTTATCCCATGTAAATGAACATACACCAACTACATGTGACTGTATCTATGACAATGGAGTAAAACAAGAATACATTTGGGGTTCTGATGGGGTCAGATCAAAGATGGATGACAGTTGAACTGATTCAGTTAAGTTAACTGCACTATGGTTACCTGAACGTTGTTGGACATGATCTCTTCCATGCATATCAGTAACAGTACCTCTCCTTGAGTAGGATATTAAAATACTACTCATATCACACATATGATATACAGGGGGGAGAACAAGTATTTGAAACACTGACGATTTTGCAGGTTTTCCTACTTACAAAGCATGTAGAGGTCTGTACTTTTTATCATAGGTACTCTTCAACTGTGAGAGACGGAATCTAAAACAAAAATCCAGAAAATCACATTGTATGATTTTTAAGTAATTAATTAGCATTTTATTGCATGTGCTGTGCAGCCTTGATCTCCCTGGTGTGATGGCTTTCAGGTGACACACCACCCTCTCTAGAGTTGACTTGCAGCGCAGCCACCCATGGAACATCCTATTTTTTCTGCTTCCTCACTTGTCGTCTGAGGACTTCACACCTTTCCGGCCGCAGTTTGATACCGTGCTTCCTCATCCGGCTTCTTCTTCTCTGGTCTTCCACATCACTGAACGTCTTGGAATAACAGAGAACATCGTCCAGATATGCCCTCTAGAACTCCTTCCATACACCTCTGGAAAGCGGATGGGGCGTTGGTCAATCCAAATGGGATACGGATCCACTCATATAGCCCCCAGGGGGTGCTGAATGCGGTGGCTTGGCTTTCATCCACGAATCCTTGATGGTAAGCACTGCCTTAGGTGAGTTTCAAGAACCATGTGTATCCTCCAGCAGGTCTGATATCCGTGGAAACAGATGACGGTCAGGGATGGTCTCGCGATTCAGCTCTCTACATAACCGCAGGCTGCTGTCCTTCTTGCGCACTCAGACCACCGGGGATGAATATGGAGATGTGGATTTCTTGATCCATCATTGTTCCTCCCTCCGGCCAGGCTCTGATTCTACATTTCACCTCAGCTATTTGACCTATAGGAATGGTAAGTCCTTCCTTTCCCACTTTTACCAAACAGCTCAGTGACATTTCTTCATGGGCCACCACTTTAATGGCAGAGACCATGGTTTCAACAGCTTTTTTATTTTACATGAATCACCTCCCTCAGCAGTGCACTGAGATTAACACCATCAGTCTGTTCACTGTTTTCTCTGATGAGTTCCTCTGTGACAGTGGTTACCATTCCATGTGTCTCTCTGTGAGGTCATAATGGCCTGATTAGATAGATCAGTGGTTCCAAAACGTGTTATTAATCCTGTACCCCTTCAAACATTCAACCTCCAGCTGTACCCCCTCTAGCACCAGGGTCAGCGCACTCTCAAACTGTGTTTTTTTGCCATCATTGTAAGCCTGCCACACACACACTATACGATACATTTACTAAAACATAAGAATTCATGTTTTTGTCACAACCTGGCTCGTGGGAAGTGACAAAGAGCTCTTATTGGACCAGGGCACAAATAATAATATAATAATAATCAATAATTTTGCTCTTTATTTAACCAACTTACATATAAAAAAAAATAATTGTGAAATGAGAAGGGTGTGCTTGAAAGGATGCAAATAACTCTACAATGTTGGGTTGTATTGGAGAGTCTTAAATTATTTTCCACACACAGTCTGTGCCTGTATTTAGTTTTCATGCTAGTGAGGGCCAATAATCCACTCTCACATAGGTACGTGGTTGCAAAGGGCATCAGTGTCTTAACAGCGCAATTTGCCAAGGCAGGATACTCTGAGCCAATGACGGACTGGCCATCTGGAGCACCGGGTGTTCCCAGTGGGCCGCTTGACAATTGGGGCCGATGCAACGCAAAATATATAAATAACCCCAGCCCCCACATAAATAAAAATAACCAAGTGCTCTATGTCTGACTGGCCCAGGCGAGTGGGCTGCCGACCCACTGCCACAGTGGTTGGGTATTACATCTGTCAGCCTCTCTCTCCCAGCCAATTACTTTGGGTCTAGTCCATTCTAACTTTACCTGGCCCCGCCCCTTTCCCATCTCTGTTAAGTGGTGACATTTGGATAAATAGTGAAGTGGAGCAGAGGAGAGAGAAGAGGTTGAAGTCCCTTGAGGCTGATGCAGCCAAATGTTTTAAAATAACAAATCATTCATTTGGCGCCGTTACCAGTCAATCATCTCAGCATAGTGAGCCTGAAGGCACTGGCAGCAGAGAGAAGAGAGAGCAGAGAGAACAGCGATACCAGTTCAACTGTTAGTCAAGGGTTTTGCAGCTGAAGCGGTAAGACAGAAGACAATAGGGATAAGATAAGCAATGTTTGGGTCTGGCTATTTAGTTATATCGGGTGCCTTTTGTTGAAACAAGCGCTCATCAATGTCACTTTTCGTGAACCGACCAATCACAGCCTGGATGGGTCGGGACATTAAAAAAAGGTTGACGTGATACAGCAACTTTAGAAACGTTGAACTCATCATTCTGCATGAATGGTTCTGATTACTGACAAGTTAGTACTTAGCATTACCTTCTTCTTAATAGGGGGGCGCTGTTTTCACTTTGGAAAAAATCGTGCCCAAATTAAACGGCCTCGTACTCTGTTCTAGATCATACAAAATGCATATTATTATTACTATTGGATAGAAAACACTCCAAAGTTTCTAAAACTGTTTGAATTATATCTGTGAGTAAAGCAGAACTCATTTGGCAGCAAACTTCCATACAGGAAGTGAAAAATCTGAAAACGAGGCTCTGTGTCAGGGCCTGCCTATTCAACTGGCTTTTATTGATGGATCTGTATGCACTTCATACGCCTTCCACTAGATGTCAACAGGCAGTAGAAGGTTGAATGGGGTGTCTAGCTTGATGTGAGGCCGAATAAGAGCTTTTGGAGTGGCAGGTCCGGTATTTTGTCAGTTTTCGACGGCGCGCAGGGGAACCTCACATTGTCTTCTGAAAAGCGTTCGGTATACACGGTGAATTGCTCCGGCTCTGAATTTATTTGATACATATGATAATAACATCATAAAGATGGATTTTCAACCGAGTTTGACCAGTTTAGTCGACGTTTATTGGGAATTTTGGAATTTTTCGTTCAATGCGCCAAGAGATGAAGGACACGTGAGCTCGACATGGCTAGCCAAAGTTGCTAATTCGACAGAAGAAATGGACATTCTAAAACCAAACAACGATTTATTCTGGAACTAGGACTCCTTGCACAACATTCTGATGGAAGATCAGCAAAAGTAGGAGAATATTTATGATGTTATTTCGTATTTTTGTGGTAAATGTTGGCTCTAACAAGGCGGAGAATATGTGAGCGCTGTCTCACAATACGGCATTATGTTGTACTAAAGTTATTTTTAAAAATCTAACACAGCGGTTGCATTAAGAACCAGTGTATCTTTAATTTGCTGTACAACAAGTATTTTTTAGTAAAGTTTATGATGAGTTCTTTGGTTAGATTAGGTGAGTGTCCAAAATATCTCCGGACATTCTGGTGAATTGTTGCTACGTATTCACAATGTATAACCACGATTTGCAGTTCTAAATATGCACATTTTCGAATGTATTGTATAACATGATGTTATAAGACTGTCATCTGATGAAGTTGTCCAAAGGTTAGTGATTAATTTTATATCTTTTGCTGGTTTTTGCGAAAGCTATGTTCGCGGTGAATAAATGTTTTTGTGTGTTTAGCTATTGTGGTAAGCTAATATAATTCTATATTGTGTTTTCGCTGTAAAACACTTTAAAAAAATCGGAAATATTGGCTGGATTCACAAGATGTTTATCTTTCTGTACACAGTGTATTTTTCATAAATGTTTTATGATGAGTATTTATGTATTTCACGTTGCTCTCTGTAATTATTCTGGCTGCTTTGGTGCTATTTGTGATGGTGGCTGCAATGTAAAACTATGGTTTATACCTCAAATAAGCGACATTTTCGTACAAAACATAAATGTATTGTATAACATGATGTTATAAGACTGTCATCTGATGAAGTTGTTCAAGGTTAGTGATTAATTTTATCTCTATTTCTGGGTTTTGTGAAAGCTACCTATGCGGTGGAAACATGGTGAAAACATGCCGTTGTGTGTTTGGCTATTGTGGTTAGCTAATATAAATACATATTGTGTTTTCGCTGTAAAACATTTTAAAAATCGGAAATGATGGCTGGATTCTGTAATAAATGATATTTTTGATTTATAACAATACACAGTTAAAACTTGTTATAACTACTTCTTTCATAAGCATGGTCTGTTGTTCAACACACCCCATTTCTAAAGCACAAAATTGCTGAGGCACGAACAGGATACCCAGTGTTATAAAACTGCAGACCGCACAAAAACAGTTATGGAGCAATAAAACTAAACTGCCAGAATAGGGTAATTGCTCAACATTCCTCCAGGCAGGGAACCCCTGGCCCTAAGACAACAACTGCTGGTTACTGTCTCCTCTTATCTCATGACTGCAGAAACACAGGAATGCCACTGCACGAACGCACACACATACACACCCACACCCCTCTGTCGGGGCTGGGTTCCAAGGACAAAGAACACTACTAAGAACCAATGGAACATTGATATCAGCCTGAAGGGGACCGCCCTCCACTCACAGCGACCAGTCAGGAGTACGAACTGCCAGAATCTACCTACGTCATTTAATGTATAAAATGTAAATGCACTCCATGTTTCGGGACTCCGTTCGGCTAGTTCCTTCTGAGCTAAATGAATGAGTCCGTGCACGTTTTGCTCAGATATCTTTACATCCGAATAAACTGTCTTACTATATACCGATCCACCCTGTCCAGCGTCTTAACTTGGTCTCATTTCTCAAGTAACGAATCATCAACAAAACTTGGTAGCAGAGGATGGGTTATCAACCTTTGAATTCGGTCTATAGAGAGTTGATGTGAGAAAAGAGAAGTTTGAGACAGATTCCAGAAGGACGGGTGACCTGGTCGCAGGAGCAGTCGGGAATTCAACTCATCCCAGGAAACTGATCTAAGAGCTCGACCAATAAAGGTAAGCAGAGCCTGTTAAATCAAAAATCTGCATATTGTATTATAGAATATAACTAAATTTAAGATCAGTGACTGGGCGTGAGTATGAATTTCTGTTAACCTCTTTGGGCTCAAGGGGCAGTATTGAGTAGCCAGAGAAAAAGGTGCCCATTTCAAAAAGGCCTCCTACTCAATTCTTGCTCGTACAATATGCATATTATTATTATTATTGGATAGAAAACAGTCTCTAGTTTCTATAGCCGTTGAAATTTTGTCTCTGAGTGGAACAGAACTCATTCTACAGCAATTTCCCTGACATGGAGTCAGATTTCACACATCTTGGCCCCTGATCTGGAGTCAGTTTAAAGGTCCCCGTGAATGCTATGAGGATACAGACACTGCTTACGTCTTCCCCTGGATGTCTTTACGTGATGACGCTTTGAATGGTGTCGATTGCGCAATCACAGCCTCTATAAAACAGATCAACGTGTAGGTAGTAACTCTTTTCCAGCTGCGCCGGACGCGCGGTGGACACCGACCTGCTCTTTTTCCAAGCATTAGTGTAGCCAGTAATATTTCTCCGGTCATGTTTTTACTTGTAATAGGTGTTAAAGACATCATAAGGTAGTTAATTTAAACCGTTTTATAGCAATTTATATCCGTTTAGTGCGATTTTGGGACATTTATTTCTGAGACACTTTGAATCTCTGGGCACGTTTCCAGTTCATGCCGAACGCAGTGGGCATTTCCACATGGCAAGAGGACAGCTTTCGACCAAAAGACGATTAGACCCAAGAAAGGATTCTTTGCCCAAGATTCTGATGGAAGAACAGCTCAAAGTAAGAACAATTTATTATGATAAATCGTGTTTCTGTCGAAAAATGTTAATCGCTTATGACGCCATTTTGTTAGACGTAGCTTCGCTTGGCGCAAACTGTATTGAAAAGTAAGGATAATTTAAAAAATGTAAATCAGCGATTGTATTAAGAATTAAATTGTCTATCAATCGCTGTCCACCCTATATTTTTTAGTCACGTTTATGAGTATTTATGTATACGACTAGATCACTGTCTAATATGGCGCACGACATTTTCTGACCAGCTGGGCAACTTTTGTCATTGTCTAACCATGATTTTGGTGGCTAAATATGCACATTTTCGAACAAACTCTATATGTATGTTGTAATATGATGTTACAGGAGTGTCATCTGAAGAATTCTGAGAAGGTTAGTGAAAAAATTAATATATTTTGGCGATGTTGACGTTATCGCTCTCTTTGGCTAGAATCAATGCTCTGGTAATGTTTGCACATGTGGTATGCTAATATAACGATTTATTGTGTTTTCGCTGTAAGACACTTAGAAAATCTGAAATATTGTCTGTATTCACAGGATCTGTGTCTTTCGATTAGTGTATGCTGTGTATTTTTACGAAATGTTTGATGATTAGTAATTAGGTAATACACGTTGCTCTATGTATTTATTCTAGTCTAGTTGTGACGGTGGGTGCAATTGTAAACTATGATTTCTACCTGAAATATGCACATTTTTCTAACAAAACCTATCCTATACCATAAATATGTTATCAGACTGTCATCCGATTAGGTTTTTTCTTGGTTAGTGGCTATCAATATCTTAGTTTAGCCGAATTGGTGATAGCTAGTGGTGTTGGTGGACAAAGAAAAGATGGTGTCTTTTGCTAAGGTGTTTAGCTAATAGATTTACATATTGTGTCTTCCCTGTAAAACATTTTAAAAATCGGACATGTTGGCTGGATTCACACGATCTGTGTCTTTCATTAGCTGTATTGGACTTGTTAATGTGTGAAAGTTAAATATTTTAAAAAAATATTTTTTTTGAATTTCGCGCTCTGCCTTTTCAGTGGAATGTGGGAGGAGTGCCGCTAGCGGCACCCCCGTCCTAGACAGGTTAAATTTGTATAAATAACGTTAAAACAAAGGCATTGTGTAAGGATATCTGCGTTAAAAATCCCATTCCAAGTAGTCTGATGAACAGTGAGGAATTAAATGGATTTTGTCTGAATGTATTCCAAGTAGTCTGATGAACAGTGAGGAATTAAATGAATTTTGTCTGAATGTATTCCAAGTAGTCTGATGAACAGTGAGGAATTAAATGAATTTTGTCTGAATGTATTCCAAGTAGTCTGATGAACAGTGAGGAATTAAATGAATTTTGTCTGAATGTATTCCAAGTAGTCTGATGAACAGTGAGGAATTAAATGAATTTTGTCTGAATGTATTCCAAGTAGTCTGATGAACAGTGAGGAATTAAATGAATTTTGTCTGAATGTATTCCAAGTAGTCTGATGTAACAGTGAGGAATTGATGAAATGATGTGAAATGATGAAATGTGATATTGTGTGATCAAGTTGGTAATAGCGAACTTGAGCCTACTGGAGTTGGCATTCCAGTAGACAGAAGTCTATGCTTGATATTCTGAATGTATTCCAAGTAGTCTGATGTAACAGTGAGGAATTGATGAAATAAGTTGCATTAGCAGAACCGAGACTAGTCGATAACTATTTTTCGATTAGGAGCGTTGGTAAGAAGTTATTGCTTGAACTAGGAGTATAGGAATTAAACCTGAACTCTCCAAATTAATGTAACTGCTTGGCCGTTTCACGAGACTGATTGTTAACTACTGGTATTCTACAGTAAGTGACCGCCGAGTCAAAGTTGAGCCGTGTTGCAGCCGCCGTGCTGAGTGATGACTTGATTGTATTAATCTGATTTTTCCCTCTTGAGCTGTTGGTATTGCCTTAAGGACTAGAATTCATTTGACAATTATTATAGAAGCGCTAGGATATACTAATATATTGTCCCAAAAGGACACGTTTGAAATACTTTGGGAAAGTATTTAATTAATTAGTTGAATATGTGATAATAATATTTTTTGAGAAAAATGAGTCCTAGAATTAATTAAATAATTATTCTAGAAGCGCTTGAATTTACTAATATATTGTTCCAAAAGGATATAACTGAAATACTTTGGGAAGGTATTTAAATAATTCATTAATTATGGACAAATAAAACTTATTGAGAAAAATAAGTCCCATAATTAATTCAAAAGTTATCTCAGAAGCGCTCGAATTTATTAACATATTGTTCCAAAAGGATATTGCCGAAATACTTTGGGAAAGTATTTAATTAATTCGCCAAACATAAAGTAATAACAGTCTTTGTGGAGAGGGCGGGACACAAGAGATAAGTCTGTGTCGGCACCAAGAATACATCGCTGGCTTCGATCAAGTGACGGGCTAAGTACACCAAGACAGTAAAAGACCCAGACATAGCTTAACGACAAAATGGCAACAACCACCATCCCCAAGCACAAATTCAATGAATACTTAGATCAGAGATTACAGGACAGAGCAGGGGGAAAAATACAGTATAAGACAATAAAAAAGGTGTGGGAGGGAGTGAAGCTAAAATGGACGCAGGCAGGTTACCTTAGTGGAGGGACCCCGTCAAAAGGGCAACTCCTGACTATGGAGAAAGAACTAGCGGAAGCAGTGAAGGAAGGGATAGAAAGTGAGGTTGAAAGGAATAAGAGTCACTTATTCAAGAAGGAAGGAACAAAGCATAGGGAAAGAGCAGAGGCTGAGCTGAGAATAGGTACGTGGGCAATTGAGGAAACAAGAAGAGCACTCCCATACAAAAAACCTGATATGATGGGGGTGGTCACTGGAGCCCCAACTGACACAAAAAAGGGCATGCCCAACGACAATGACACCCCACCTGCCACCACAGCCATCCCATCGGCCCCAACCCCTTTATACCCGGAACTGCCAAAGGGAGAGAAAACAACACCACCTCCCTATTCCCAAAATCCATTCACCCACCTCCCTCAAAACCCTTTTCTGACCCCTGCTGTGGTACAGGCACCGGTGTTTATGGTGCAGGGAGGACACCTAAAAGGTAGCATGACTTTGGGCATCCAAGAAGGGCAACTCATGTGTGAAGAGAGGCCTGATCATCGAGAAAGGGAGGAAAGGGATAGAGCGCACACACAGGGACGTGGTGGGGGTTCGAACCCCGTCTCACTACAGGGACATGGTGGCTCTCTACCAATCCACCCACAAGGACGGGGTGATGGGTCTCAACCAGGCCCATTGAAAAGAGAAGACAAAGATCTGATTCAGTTTTCTTCCACTCCGAACTCAGACTGGTTCAGAAGCAGAACAAGGGGGGATAGTCAAGCAGTCACTGAAGGGTCATGGTCGTCACAAGGACAATGTTCCTCTGGGGCCTCATTAAGAGGCAACCCCAGCGAGGACGATGAAGGTGAGAACAGACCAAGACAAGATGATGAGGAGGTGGAGCAAGACATCAGGGACTCAGTGGCCCTGGCCAAATCTATGCTAGAAGATGCTGAACGAGGGGGGGGGTCGTTCCATATAGAAGGGGTAATGATGGGGAAGGTGACGGATTTGGTCGAACCTATCAGACAGTCCGTACGGCTCAGGGAACAGAGAAGCAGAGGTGTCCCGTCCAGGGCAGACTGGGATGCCCAACATGGAGGACGGGGAGGGTCGGAGATGCAGATGCCATTGAGACCCACTCCAGACGGAGGGCATGAAGAATACCAACCCTGGAAAATGACAGACCTCACCACTTTGATGGAACAACTACCCAGCCTACATGGAGGTGCCTCTGCATGGCTCCTCCAACTGCAAACACTGACCTCTGGTCTACGCCTCTGTCTGGGTGACATGAGGGCCCTTCTGGCTAGAGCAACGGACCATACCACCATGACAGCTCTGATAAGAGACGCAGATCTAGCCACAGCCCCAACTGCAATGGCCCAGGAAGTCTTCCGAGCACGATTGTGGGCAGTGTTGAGAAGGGCATATCCCACAGAACGAAATCATGCAACCCTGTCATCATTCACCATCAATCCAGGGGAGCAACCAGCAGCCTACCTAGACAGAGCGAAGACCACATGGAGAACTGTTCATGAAGAACCATATGACCATACTGGCACCACGGTCAGCATGTGGAAGGAGATGGTGGTGAGCGGTGCTCCAAATGAGGTCCGAACTAAACTTAGGGCCACGGTGGGGTTAATGGCACTTCCCCAGGCTCAGTTCAACTCACATGTACATCATCATATCACCCAATTCAACAAAGACAAAGGAGGAGCTGACACTCAAGTCCAGTCTCTGCAAGTGCAGCTACTGAAACTACAACTGAAAGAGGCTCAGAAGGGGGAGAAACCCAAGAAACAGATGGTGGCTGAAGACCAACCAGATATCTCACAAATTATTGAAAAAACTGTTTCCCAAATGATACAGCAACAACAACTACCCATCTTAACCCAGCAGGGACCACCTATACACCCACCCCAGGAGCAGCCATTCCAACTGCCGTATGCCTACCCGCTTCAGCCATGCCCTTCGTCGGAACCACCACTACAACCCTACTACCCACTACCACAATCAAACTATTCACCCACATGGGGACAGCCCCAGAGACACTCTGGATCTTATGGAAACTGTCATAATTGTAAACAAGCTGGGCACATGTCGCGACAGTGTCCGCACCCAATAACCCCGGCCCAAAGCCAGTTCCTGGCCAATAGGGGACGAGGATACGCCCCTAGACCAAGAGGGGGAGTCAGACCAATGATGTACCAACCACGGGCGGCCCCTCAACCTGCCTACAATCACCCAAATCAAGCCCCAAATCAGCAACCACAACCTCCTCCCTTCCAGGGCATGTCAGACGAATATGCCCCATGGCCCTGAAGCTGCCCACCACCACCGGACGGGAAGGGGGGCCAGCACTTCCCCTTACACACAGAACCAACAATCCTGTGTGAGGTGGAAGGAGTGACCCACCAATTTCTTGTAGATACAGGGTGTACATACTCTGCTATAAGATCCCGTCAACCACTCTCTTCGGAATCAATACAGGTGGTGGGGGTATCAGGAACACCCGAAGCACAACATAAAACCGTTCCGTTGCTCTTCTCCTGGGGCCCATCCAATCTAAAGCATCAGTTCCTATACTGTCCCAATTGCCCAATCAACCTCCTTGGGAGAGACCTGTTGTGTAAACTGAAATGTTCAATTTACCTTACTGAAAGGGGCGTGGAGGTCTCCATTGATCCCATTCCCTCAACACCGGTTCACCCTGTCAGGGTGCTGATGTTACCCATCATCCCAACCCCTGGGTTGTCAGCAACACAAGAAATCTATTGGCTAAAATGCATGGAGACAGGTCCTGGGACTCCGGAGGTCCAGTTTAAGTTCAATCAACTGAAGCCACAGATCTATGCATTACACCCATACAAAACCCCGCAAGCTGAAATCCACTGCACACTCAATGTCACAGATAATGACGTTAACACATACACCGATGACTGGGATGAGAACATGATGCACCTGACACCATCCATTAGGTGTTGCACCATTGTGTGCGGACAAGAAGGAGTAGCAGCACCAGTCATCCTACCACCTCATCTGAAATCCTGGTACCTACTAGGGGAGGAGTCGGCTCCCCATGTTACACTAGCGGTGGGAAACGGTTTCGAAGCAAGAAGCCTGGGCCCTATGATCAGACGAGCATCTAAACTTCAGTGGGAACCCACCCAAACACCGGGGATACAAAAGGCCACCACTGAAAACATGTGGAGGTTCATGACTATTGACACTGAAGAACACTGTCTTCCGGAACGACTTACCCTGCCAAGACACCATGGTAAGCCATACACTGACCACCCATCTACCAAAGCATTGATCTCCACCATAGATGAAAGTATATGGACTCACACCCCTTTTGATGTGGGCCAACTACAGGTGGAACCAGTCACCATCACCCTACTAAATCCAGATCAAATACCTGTCTACCGAACTCAATACCGTTTGAAACCCGAACAGACCATGGGGATAAAACCATTGATGGGTTACTGAGAGCACAGGTTATATATCGAACTGTATCTCCATGGAACACGCCGATCCTACCAGTGCTGAAAGCTGGAGGAGAAACATACCGGATGGTTCAAGACTTCCGAGCAGTAAATGACGTTACTGCACCTATAGACCTACCTGTCCCTGACCCTCACATCACTCTGAGCAATCTGTCACCAAAACACCAATACTTCACGGTGGTGGATCTGGCTAATGCTTTCTTTAGCATCCATGAACATCAACAGTACACTTATTTTGTTCTCCCACAGGGTTATAGGTGTTCACCCGGAATCTTCAATCACATCCTTAAGACACACCTGGCAGAGCTGAAAATTCCGGAAGGTGTAATACTCATCCAATATGTAGACGACCTTTTGTTGGGGGCTCCCACTTCTGATCTATGCTTACAGATGACAAAAACGTTACTGGACTTCCTTGCTGTCAAAGGATACAAGGTCAAAATGAGCAAAGTCCAGTCCTGTCGCAGAACTGTCCTTTTCCTTGGCAGAGAAATCTCGGGAGAAGGAGCAGGACTCTCCAAAACACACAGAGACTCGATACTTCATCACCCACGCCCCATCACTGTGTCGGGAATGTTGTTTTTTCTTGGCTTGACAGGGTACAGCCGAACACACGTCCCTGACTACACCGCCAGAACTGAGCCACTGAGAGAAATAGTGCGTGAGGCGGGACCAAGGAACCTGCACTCATCCTTGACCTGGACAACTGAAGCATCAAAGGCTTTTGCACTCTTGAAAACAGATCTCTCAGTGGCAGCAGCCTTAACAGCACCTGACTCCAAAAACAAGTTCCATCTGGATGTTTCGGAAAAAGAAGGATTTACATCATCCATCCTTTTCCAGAAACAAGAGGGGGAGAGAAGAGTGTTGATGTATCACTCCTCAAAAACTGGACCACATTGAAGTGGGACAAACCACATGCTCTAGGTATGTGGCTGCAGTGGCAAAAGCTATTGAAAAAACAGCCCACCTGGTAATGTGCCATCCATTGGAAATCCACACCCACCATGGGGTTGCAGCATATCTGATGAGCAAAGAATTCACATTCAGCGCTGAAAGAAAAACAAAAATCCAGAATAAATGCACACAATCACACATCACTTTTGTCAACACTGACAAAAACATGGCAGACGCACTCAATGCTGAAGAAGGTCTACCCCACTCCTGTGCAGAAAGAGCTGCACAAGAACTGAAACTGAGACCTGACCTGGGGAACGAACCACTCACCAACCCGGACCTATGGTTGTACACAGATGGATGCTGCTATAGAGGAGAAGAAGGGAACATAGCAGCATACGCAGTGGTGCAGCAGTTTCCGGATGGATCACACGTAACTTTGGAATCTGCTACCATCCCACAACCTGCATCAGCCCAATTAGCTGAAATCATAGGGTTGACACAAGCACTGGAAAGAGCTGAAGGGAAGACTGTGAACATCTACACCGACTCAGCTTATGCTCATGGAGCAGTCCATACGGATGGACCACAATGGCTGAGACGCAACTTCACCACCACAGGAAACCTTCCAATCAAACACAAGGCACAGATGGAAAAACTGATTAAATCGGTCTCACTACCTGAGAAGGTGGCCATCATGAAGTGTAAAGGACACCAACAACTGAAAAACAGAGTCAGCGAGGGAAAATGATGCAGCTGATAAAGCAGCCAAGAAAGCTGGCGGATACACCCCGAGACAAATGGTACTACAGACCCAACCAGCTCGGACTGAGCTCACAAAGCAACACATAAAAGAACTCCAGTTCACAGCAGGACCCTATGAACACTCAGTATGGGGACAGAAAAAGGAAAGGGGCCACCAAGGGACCTGATGAACTGTGGAGATGCCATGATGGCAGACTAGTGGCCCCAGCAAACCTATGTCCAGAACTAATACGAGAAGCTCATGGGCCCACACACGAAGGCAAACTGAAGACTTTACAGAAGGTGTCCCACATCTGGTGGCACCCCCACATGAAAGACATGACAGATTTATTTTGTGATGAGTGCAGCATTTGTGGTAGCCACAATCCAAAGAAACCATATCAAACGCCCATGGGTTCATACCCAGTCCCTAACGCTTGTTTTCAGGACATCAGCATAGATTACACTGACATGGGGCCAGATAATGTGACTAATGGGAAAAGGTATCTTTTGGTAATGGTAGACAGGTTTTCCAAATGGGTCGAGGCAATACCAACAGCACGTGAGGATGCCAGGTCAGTCATTAAGTGGCTGCAGACTGAACTCATACCAAGGTATGGAGTTCCAAGGCAAATCCGATCCGACAACGGGTCCCATTTCAGTAACCAACACCTAAGACAGGTGGAGGAAAGATTTGGTATTGTGCACAAGTTTGGGTCAGTGTACAGGCCACAATCTCAAGGCCTCATGGAACGTGCCAATCAAAATTTGAAGGCTAAGATAGCCAAAGTATGTGCAGGTTCGAAGTTGAGTTTGGTTGAAGCCCTGCCCCTGGCGTTGATGGCCATGAGAGCCTCTCCAGGTGCAGGCACCCATCTCTCTCCTCATGAGATAATGACTGGAAGAGTCATGCCTGGTCCACCAAGGGAGGGAGGTCATATGCCCGCCCTTGATGTACAACAAATTGTAATGTCTGACTATGTGAGAAAATTGACGGAACTTTCTGCAGCTCTCTCCAAACAGATTCACAAGGTCCAAGAGGGGGAGCTGACGGGAGATCCGGCACCACTGAAGGTAAAAGTTGGTGACTGGGTGAGGGTGAAAGTCCACAAGAGAAAGTGGCTAGAACCCAGGTGGACTGGACCGTACGAAGTGAAGGAGGTTACTTCACACTCAGTCCAGGTCAAAGGTAAATCAGGCGCACCTTGGCACCACCTTACACATTGCACTCCAGCACCAACTCCTTCCAGAACTTTGACTGAGGTCAGGGCCGATTTGAACGACCTGAATTCGATTCCAATCACAGAAACTTCAGGTAGTGAGAATGTGGGAACGACTCCCAGTTACACGCACTAAGGAATCTCGCCGGGGAACGGGTTATCTCCCGCCCTGGGCGAGATTGGGGGTAACTGGTCCCTTGTTTGTTATTTTCATTATAATCACTGGAGGTTCCCTAGGAACTTTCACATGGCTAATACAGCACCTGGCACATCCACCTGTCTCACGCACCAGCCAAACTAATGTCACATCCAACACCACTTCACACATCTACAACCACAAAATATACAAACGACATACTGTAACTAGTAACCATACCTGTACTACAGACCGAGTTAGAAGTACCACCTTATGTGTCCCCATAAACGCCACCACCACTGTCACGGTACCCTGGGGAATGCTGGAAAGTTCTAGGGACAGTGCTGAAGACAAGACATTATGGCAGACCGGATTTCATTGGTATATGACATTGGGGGGTTTAGATACATGGTCCTGGAAAAACCTTGTCGCTGAGACGGGTCCCGATTGGTCAAGTTATTCTAAAGGACGGGACGTCTTAGTATGGCGAAAGGAACTTACATTGACTAAACTACAAAATGGTCTGAGGCTGGTTATCCCACCAGGTCTGAGGGAGGGTTGCCAACCTTTTGTGTTGGCTCCATGGATGGACACCAGTGGTGCTCCATTATATATTTACTATTTTAAATGGCATTTAAATGTTTGTTTTGTACCAGTACCCGAACCTTCTTCTGCCACTATAAAGGACAATCGACAAAGTACTGTGGAACCCAAAGGCATAGGTAAATGGGGACCAATTACTATGGTTACCACTCCACCTACGTTGGATGATGCTATCCTGACAGCTACAGGTGTCTCCGGGCTCTCTAACAACTGGCTCTTGCTGACTGAGGAAGCTGCCAAGATGACTCACCAAAGTTGTGTGGTTTGTATGGGGGCACGGCAATTGCTTCGCATTGTCCCTGCTAATGTCACACCATCATGCCTGATCCCATTAATGACTAAAGATAATCCCAGCATAAATTGCACAGAATGGGATGAGGTTTATCCCATTGCTGAGTCAACTGTTAAGAAGCCAATATTTTCCTATGTTGTTGCAAGAGCAAACTTCACCTGTGTTAATATGACAGGTGGAGGGACCGGATTAGGGGATGTCAAAGATACCTGGTGCTTGGACATGTTTACTATCTCTGGGGAGTTTAAGCCAATATCCAGAGCCGACGTATGGTGGTGGTGTGGGGGAACTATTCTTTTTGATAGACTACCTAATAATGCTACGGGTGTTTGTGCACTTGTCACTCTTCTTCTACCTATTTCTGTCTACCCCATAGGTGTCCAAGACCTTCTCCTGAGTCCTGGCGTTTTGCCTAGTAGGACCAGGCGTGCAATTACCCAGACCAATGGGGACCCAACTTATATTGATGCTATCGGTGTCCCGAGGGGTGTTCCTGATGAATATAAGTTGGTTGACCAAGTGGCTGCTGGGTTTGAATCTTCTGTTTGTTGGTGGTGCACAGTTAATAAAAATGTGGACCGAATCAATTACATTCATTTTAATGTTCAGAAACTAGGAAATTGGACTCAACAAGGCTTTGAGGCTGTGCATGGCCAATTGGCGGCAACCTCTCTTATGACCTTCCAAAATCGTATTGCAGTAGACATGCTCCTGGCAGAAAGAGGGGGTGTCTGTGCCATGTTTGGAGAACAATGTTGTACATTTATTCCTAACAATACAGCTTTTGATGGAAGCCTGACTCTGGCCTTAGAGGGACTTCGTACCCTTAATGGTAAGATGAAACAACACTCAGGTGTGGATACCACTATGTGGGACTCCTGGGTGGATGCTTTTGGTAAATATAAAACACTCGTTTCCTCTATCCTTGTCTCAATCGCTGTTTTTACCGCTATCCTTGTGCTTTGTGGTTGCTGTTGCATTCCATGCGCTCGTACTCTGGCTACTAGAGTTATCACCGCTGCTATAGACCCAAGTCAAACTGATAGGGCTCCAATGTTTCCATTACTTGCTCTTGAGGATAGTGAACCTGGTTACCTTTTTGATGACTAGATGTCACGTCTCTGGTGAGACGTGAAGAGGGGGAATTAAAAACTTGTCTTCTGACAAATTTTCCCCTGTTTTGCTTTACTATTGTCACGTCTCTAGTGAGACGTGAAGAGGGGGAATCAAAAATTTGTCTTCTGACAAAATTTCCCCTGTTTTGCTTTACTATTGTCACGTCTCTGGTGAGACGTGAAGAGGGGGAATCAAAAATTTGTCTTCTGACAAATTTTCCCCTGTTTTGCTTTACTATGGTCACGTCTCTGTTGAGACGTGAAGAGGGGGATTTATAATAAATTATATTTTTGATTTATAACAATACACAGTTAAAACTTGTTATAACTACTTCTTTCATAAGCATGGTCTGTTGTTCAACACACCCCATTTCTAAAGCACAAAATTGCTGAGGCATGAACAGGATACCCAGTGTTATAAAACTGCAGACCGCACAAAAACAGTTATGGAGCAATAAAACTAAACTGCCAGAATAGGGTAATTGCTCAACATTCCTCCAGGCAGGGAACCCCTGGCCCTAAGACAACAACTGCTGGTTACTGTCTCCTCTTATCTCATGACTGCAGAAACACAGGAATGCCACTGCACGAACGCACACACATACACACCCACACCCCTCTGTCGGGGCTGGGTTCCAAGGACAAAGAACACTACTAAGAACCAATGGAACATTGATATCAGCCTGAAGGGGACCGCCCTCCACTCACAGCGACCAGTCAGGAGTACGAACTGCCAGAATCTACCTACGTCATTTAATGTATAAAATGTAAATGCACTCCATGTTTCGGGACTCCGTTCGGCTAGTTCCTTCTGAGCTAAATGAATGAGTCCGTGCACGTTTTGCTCAGATATCTTTACATCCGAATAAACTGTCTTACTATATACCGATCCACCCTGTCCAGCGTCTTAACTTGGTCTCATTTCTCAAGTAACGAATCATCAACAATTCACAAGATGTTTATCTTTCATTTGCTGTATTGGACTTGTGATTTCATGAAATTATATTATATGATATCCCTGTGGCGCTAGGCTAGGCCATGCTAGTCAGCTTTTTTGGTGAGGAGGATCCCGGATCCGGGAGGGAGAAGCGGTAGAGGTTTTAACAAACTGGAGACTAACCACCAATGGAGACCATTTTTCTTGCACAAGGATTTAATGAAAACAAAAATGATAAATGTTGGTTGTGTATTTCTTGAACTGCTGTATTGTCCAATTGGAATTAATATTATACTAGTTTTATATAGTATACTATTATATTAAATGATATGAATATACTAACATTATATAATTAATATATTAATATTATACTAGTTTTATATAGTATACTATTATATTAAATTATATGAATATACTAACATTACATAATTAATATAATACATTACTGTGTTATATTAACATTATACTTTTTATTTAATGTTATAATATTATGCTAATATAGTAATTTATACTAATTACTCATCCAGGTTGAGGATAGTGCATCTACAGTGGACAGATGTAGATTGATTATTTTAAGAGGCCGAAATCAGGGGAACTAGATATGTTTTTTAGTTTCCACCCCCAACAAATCTGGCAGTGGCTTCTGATTAAATGTAATTTTCACAGAACCGCTTGTTGCAATTTCGATGAGGCTCTCTTGTTCAGATATCGGTAAGTTGACTGGAGGCAGGGAATGAAAGAGAAAATGAACCAGTTGTTTGTGTCGTCCGTTTCGGGAAAGTACCTGTGTAATTGCGCACCCAGCTCACTCAGGTGCTTCGTTATATCACATTTGAAATCGTCAGTAAACTTGAGTTCATTTGCACACAAAAAATCATACAATGATGGAAAGACCTGTGTGTTGTCCTTGTTAATGCAGTCAGAGAAGAACTCCAACTTCTTAATCATAGCCTCAATTTTGTCTCGAACATTGGATATAGTTGCCGAGAGCCCCTGTAATCCTAGATTCAGATCATTCAGGCGAGAAAAAACATCACCCAGATAGACCAGTCGTGTGAGAAACTCGTCATCATACAAGTGGTCAGACAAGTAAAAATGATGGTCAGTAAAGAAAACTTTAAGCTCGTCTCTCAATAAAAAAAAAGTGTCGATACTTTGCCTCTCGATTACCAGCGCACTTACAGTATGTATGTTGTAAAAGCATTACATGGTCGCTGCCCATATCATTTTATAATTGTCACACACTGATCTGTTTCACCTGTCCTTTTACTTGTCTCCACCCCCTCCAGGTGTCGCCCATCTTCCCCATTATCCCCTGGGTATTTATACCCGTGTTTTCTGTCTGTCTGTGCCAGTTCGTCTTGTTTGTTCAAGCCAACCAGCTCCTGGTTTTCCCCAGTCTCTCTTTTTCTCCTCCTCCTGGTTTTTGACTCTTGCCTGTCCTGACCCTGTACCCACCCGCCTGACCACTCTGCCTGACCCTGAGCCTGCCTGCCGTCCTGTACCGTTGCCCCACCTCTGGATTATCCACTGCCTTGACCTGTCGTTTGCCTGCCCCTGTTGTACAATAAACATTGTTACTTCAACACAGTCTGCACTTGGGTCTTACCTTGATTCCTGATATTAACTTCTTTGGGCTGCAGGGGCAGTATTGAGTAGCCTGGAAAAAAGGTGCCCATTTCAAACGGCCTCGTACTCAATTCTTGCTCGTACAATATGCATATTATTATTACTATTGGATAGAAAACACTCTCTAGTTTCTAAAACCGTTTGAATTATATCTGTGAGTAAAACAGAACTCATTTTGCAGCAAACTTCCTGACAGGAAGTGGAAAATCTGATATCGATGCTCTGTTCCAAGGCATCCCTATTAATTTGCTTGATATGTATTAGTATACATGCACTTCATACGCCTTCCACTAGATGTCAATAGGCAGTGAGAGAAGAAATGGAATGTATAACTTGATCTGAGGTCGAATAAGAGCTCTTGGCATGACGTGACACCAATTTCTTGTTTTCAGGAAGGCGCGAGAAGGAACCGGGGATTGCCTTCTGAAAAGCTGTCGTTAGAGACGGCTACTATCTCCGGCTTTGATTTTATTTGATAAATGTGACAATATCATCGTAAAGTATGTTTTTTCAATATAGTTTTATTCGATTATTGAAATTTTTTCGGAACGTTAGGCGTGTTGCGTTGTCTGCGTTTGTTCACGAAGGAGAGCTTCGCGCCACTTGGCTAGTCTGCTTGCTAATTCAAGAGGGAAAAAGGCCATTCTAAAACCAAACAACGATTGTTCTGGCCAAAGGACCCCTTGTACAACATTCTGATGGAAGATCATCAAAAGTAGGACCCATTTATGATGTTATTTCATATATCTGTCGAACATGTTTACTATTAGTTTGCGCCCAGATTTTGTGCGCTCTGTCGCTATAACGTAAGCTGCATGTCGTACTGAAGTTATGTTTAGAATTCTAACACGGCGATTGCATTAAGAACTAGTGTATCTATCATTTCCTATACAACATGTATTTTTTAGTAAAGTTTATTAATAGTTATTTGGTCAGAATACCTGAGTGTCAGAAACATATACGGAGATTCTGGAAAATAATTGCTACATGGTCACATTGTATAACCACGAATTTCAGCTCTAAATATGCACATTTTCGAACAAACCATATTTGTATTGTGTAATATGATGTTATAGGACTGTCATCTGATGAAGTTTATGAAGGTTAGTGAAAAAATGTATATATTTTGCTGGTTTATTCGTTATCGCTACTGTTGGCTTGAATCAATGCTGTTGTGTGGTTGGCTATTGTAGTAAGCTAATATAATGCTATATTGTGTTTTCGCTGTAAAATATTGGCTCAGTGCAAGAGGCGACATATTGGCTGTAAAATATTGGCTGGATTCACAAGATGTTTGTCTTTCATTTGCTGTATATCATGTATTTTTCATAAATGTTTTATGATGAGTATTTAGGTATTTCAATTTGGTCTCTGTAATTGTTCTAGCTGCTTCGGTGCTATTTCCGATTGTAGCTGCAATGTAAAACTGATTTATACCTCAAATATGCAAATTTTTTGAACAAAACATAGATTTATTGATTAACATGTTATAAGACTGTCACCTGATGAAGTTGTTTCTTGGTTAGTTTGGTTGGTTCTTGGTTAGTTTGGTTGGTTTTGTGCATGCTACCTGTGCTGTGAAAAATGTCTGTCCTTTTTTGTATTTGGTGGTGAGCTAACATAAATATACGTGGTGTTTTCGCTGTAAAAGATTTAAAAAATCGGACATGTTGGCTGGATTCACAAGATGTTTATCTTTCATTTGCTGTATTGGACTTGTTAATGTGTGAAAGTTAAATATTTCTAAAAAATATCTTTTGAATTTCGCGCCCTGCACTTGGACGGGCTGTTGTCATAAGTGTACCGGCACCGCCCTGCAGCCATAAAAGGTTAATGCAAAAAATACACAAGAGTTCAGGGGCCTTGCTTTAACAGAGTTAACTATTTTCACTCTAGAGTCCAAAACATCTTTCAAGCTGTCAGGCATTCCTTTGGCAGCAAGAGCCTCTGAGTGGATGCTGCAGTGTACCCAAGTGTATTCGGGAGCAACTGCTTGCACGCGCGTTACCACTCCACTATGTCTCCCTGTTCTGGCTTTTGCGCCATCAGTACAGATGCCAACACATCTTGACCACCAAAGTCCATTTGATATCACAAAGCTGTCCAGTACTTTTAAAATATCTTCTCCTGTTGTCCTGGTTTCCAGAAGACGATGTCTTCCTTAATTGACCCCCCCCCCCCCCTCCCCATGAACGTAACAGACATATACCAGGAGCTGTGTCAGGCCCGCCATGTCTGTTGACTCATCCAGCTGTAATGCATAGAATTCACTGGCTTGTACGCGAAGCAGTATTCGTTTCAAGACATCTCCTGCCATGTCACTGATGCATCATGGAACAGTGTTGTTTGATGAAGGCATTGTCTGTATATGTTTTTGGGCATTTTCCCCCAGCGTTGTCCCAGACATATCCGCGGTAGCAGGAAGAATTAAGTCCTCCACAATAGTATGGGGCTTGCCTGTCCTAGCCACTCGGTAGCTCACCACATAAGACGTTTCTAGCCCCTTCTTATTAATGGTATCTGATGCTTTTACACCTGTCTTACTACTCGAAAGTCTGCGTAAATCTCGCTCAAAAAACTCCTGTGGCTTATTTTTTT
The DNA here is from genome assembly GCF_016432855.1 of Salvelinus namaycush. Classification (NCBI taxonomy): domain Eukaryota; kingdom Metazoa; phylum Chordata; class Actinopteri; order Salmoniformes; family Salmonidae; genus Salvelinus; species Salvelinus namaycush. The sequence continues at coordinate 432,078 of NW_024061497.1, forward strand.
AATTGGTTTCGTTTCTAAATGTCTGCGCAAGAAGGTTTCATCAAGTTGTGAGATAGACACTTCCTGTTGACACAGACAGAAGAGTTTAGACACTTCCTGTTGACACAGACAGAAGAGTTTAGACACTTCCTGTTGACACAGACAGAAGAGTTTAGACACTTCCTGTTGACACAGACAGAAGAGTTTAGACACTTCCTGTTGACACAGACAGAAAAGTTTAGACACTTCCTGTTGACACAGACAGAAGAGTTTAGACACTTCCTGCTGACACAGACAGAAGAGTTAGACACTATATAGAAAAATACACGTTTGAAAATTTCGGACAGAATAGACGACTCTTGTTCGACAAAGATTTTATTTTACTTTTGCACATATAAACACACTGAGGAAAGGCATTACTCCCAATATACACTACCGTTCAAAAGTTTGGGGTCACTTAGAAATGTACTTGTTTTCCATGAAAACATATATGAAATTAGTTGCAAAATGAATAGGAAATATAGTCAAGATGTTGACAAGGTTATAAAAAATGATTTTCAACTGAAATAATAATTGTGTCCTTCAAACTTTGCTTTTGTCAAATAATCCTCCATTTGCAGCAATTACAGCCATGCAGACCTTTGGCATTCTAGCTGTCAATTTGTTGAGGTAACTGAAGAGATTTCACCCCATGATTCCTGAAGCACCTCCTACAAGTTGGATTGGCTTGAGGGTTACTTCTTACGTACCATACCGTCAAGCTGCTCCCACAACAGCTCAATAGGGTTGAGATCCGGTGACTGTGCTGGCCACTCCATTATAGACAGAATACCAGGTGACTGCTTCTTCCCTAAATAGTTATTGCATGGTTTGGAGCTGTTCTTTTGGTCATTGTTCTGTTGTAGGAAGAAAATGGGCTCCAATTCAGCACCGTCCACAGGGATGGCATGGCGTTGCAAAATGGATTGATAGCCTTCCTTTTTCAAGATCCCTTTAACCTGTTGGGGATGAGGGCGCTGTTTAGGCTATTTATGCTAATTGGGTACTTTTTTTAAACGGCTTCCCACAAAATCCTTGATCGTACAATATGCATATTATTATTATTATTGGATAGAAAACAGTCTATAGTTTCTATAGGAGTTGAAATTTTGTCTCTAAGTGGAACAGAGCCCATTCTACAGCAATTTCCCTGACATGGATTCAGATTTCAGAAATGTTGGCCACTGTTCTGAAGTCAGTTAAAAGGGCACTGATTTTGCTATGACTATACGGACACTTCTTACGTCTTCCCCTGGATGCCTTTACGTGATGACGATTCCAATGGGGTCGATTGCGCGTTCACAGGCCCTACAAATGAAAAAACCCTGAAGCTAGTCATTCTTTTGGAGCTGCGTCATGCGCCTAGAGGACACCGGCCCGCACCTTTTCCAAGCATTAGTGAAGGGGGTAATATTACTCGGGTCATGTTTCTACTCGTTATGGGAGTTAAAAACATCATAAGGTAGTTAATTTAAAGCGTTTTATAGCAATTTATATCCGTTTAGTGCGATTTTGGGACATTTATTTTTGCAACGATGTGAATAGTTGGGCACGCTTTTCAGTTCATCCCGAACGCAGTTGGCATTTCCACATGGCAAGAGGACAGCTTTCCACCAAAAGACGATTTCTCCCAAGAAAGGATCCTTTGCCCAAGATACTGATGGAAGAACAGCTCAAGGTAGGACATTTTTATTATGATAAATCGTGTTTCTGTCGAAACATTTTAGTGGCTTAGGACGCCATGTTTTTTGACGTAGCTTCGCTTGGCGCAAACTGTATTGAAAAGTAAGGATAAATTAAAAAATGTAATAACGCAATTGTATTAAGAATTAAATTGTCTATCAATCCCTGTCCACCCTATATTTTTTAGTCACGTTTATGAGTATTTATGTATAAGAGTAGATCACTGTCTAAGTGGCGCAAGGACATTTTCTGACCAGCTCGGCTACTTTTCTCATTGTATAACCACGATTTTGGTGGCTAAATATCCACATTTGCGATCAAACTGTATATGCATGTTGTAATGTGATGTTACAGGAGTGTCATCGGAAGAATTCTGAGAAGGTTAGTGAAAAAATTAATATCTTTTGGCGATGTTGACTTTTATCGCTCACTTTGGCTAGAATCAATGCTGGGCTGCTATGTGGTATGTGCTATGCTAATATAACGATTTATTGTGTTTTCGCTGTAAGACACTTAGAAAATCTGAAATATTGTCTGTATTCACAGGATCTGTGTCTTTCGATTCGTGTATGCTGTGTATTTTTACGAAATGTTTGATGATTAGTAAGTAGGTAAACACGTTGCTCTAAGTAGTTTTTCTATTCCATTTGTGACGGTGGGTGCAATTGTAACCTATGCCATCTACCTGAAATATGCACTTTTTTCTAACAAAACCTATCCCATACCATAAATATGTTATCAGACTGTCATCTAATGAGTTTTTTTGTTGGTTAGGGGCTATAAATATCTTAGTTTAGCCGAATTGGTGATGGCTACTGGTGTTGGTGGACAAATAAAAGATGGTGGATTATGCTAATGTGTTTTTAGGTAATAGATGTACATCTTTACATATTGTGTCTTCCCTGTAAAACATTTTAAAAATCGGACATGTTGACTGGATTCACAAGATCTGTGTCTTTCATTAGCTGTATTGGACTTTAATGTGTGAAAGTTAAATATTTAAAAAAAATATTTTTTTTGAATTTCGCGGCACTGGTTTTTCAGTGGGGGGGGGGGGGAGTGCCGCTAGCGGCACACTCATCCTAGACAGGTTAACCCTGTACAAATCTCCCCTTTACCACCACCAAAGCACCCCCAGACCATCACATCGCCTCCACCATGCTTGACAGATGGCATCAAGCACTCCTCCAGCATCTTTTCATTTTTTCTGCATCTCATGAATGTTCTTCTTTATGATCCGAACACCTCAAACTTAGATTAGCCTGTCCATAACACTTTTTTCCAATCTTCCTCTGTCCAGTGTCTGTGTTCTTTTGCCCATCTTAATATTTTATTTTTATTGGCCAGTCTGAGATATGGCTTTTTCTTTGCAACTCTGCCTAGAAGGCCAGCATCCCGGAGTCGCCTCTTCACTGTTGACGTTGAGACTGGTGTTTTGCGGGTACTATTTAATGAAGCTGCCAGTTGAGGTCTTGTGAGGCGTCTGTTTCTCAAAGTAGACACTCTAATGTTGTAACGGCGGTCCTCCTCCTCTTCATCTGAAGAGGAGGAGTATTGAGGGAACCAAGGCGCAGCGTAGTGAAATGACATATTTTATTAACGAAACACGAACTTGATTAAACTAACAAAAACAACAAACGGTGTAGACAGACCTAGACGACGTACTTACATAAAACAAGAAGAACGCACGAATAGGAAACATAGACTACACAAACCGAACAAACCGTAAACAGTCCCGCGTGGTGTACAAACACAGACACGGAAGACAATCACCCACACAGAACACTGTGACAACGCCTACCTAAATATGACTCTTAATTAGAGGAACGCCAAACACCTGCCTCTAATTAAGAGCCATACCAGGCAACCCAAAACCAACACAGAAACAGAAAACATAGAATGCCCACCCAACCTCACGTCCTGACCAACTAACACATACAACAAACTAACAGAACTAGGTCAGGAACGTGACATAACCCCCCCCATAAGGTGCGAACTCCGGGCGCACCAGCACAAAGTCTAGGGGAGGGTCTGGGTGGGCATCTGACCACGGTGGTGGCTCAGGCTCCGGGCGAGGTCCCCACCCCACCATAATCAATCCTAACCTCCCTCTCCCCCTAAAAATGTCCACCCTCAATTTACCCCCACAAAATCCTTTTAGTAACATCAATGACATGGACAGCACCGGGACAGAGAGATAAATCAACACAGAGGGATAGCACCAGACAGAGGGATAGATCAGAAAATAGAGGTAGATCAAGATAGAGAGGGAGATCACGATAGAGGGGCAACTCCGGACTGAAAGGCAGCTCCGGACAGAGAGACAGCTCTGGACTGAGGGGCAGTTCTGGGTATATAGCCGTTTCTGGCTGAAGGGCAGCTCATGGCTGACTGACGGCTCTCGACGCTCATGGCTGGCTGACGGCTCTCGACGCTCATGGCTGGCTGACGGCTCTCGACGCTCATGGCTGGCTGACGGCTCTCGACGCTCATGGCTGGCTGACGGCTCTCGACGCTCATGGCAGGCTGACGGCTCTCGACGCTCATGGCAGGCTGACGGCTCTCGACGCTCATGGCAGGCTGACGGCTCTCGACGCTCATGGCAGGCTGACGGCTCTCGACGCTCATGGCAGGCTGACGGCTCTCGACGCTCATGGCTGGCTGACGGCTCTCGACGCTCATGGCAGGCTGACGGCTCTCGACGCTCATGGCAGGCTGACGGCTCTCGACGCTCATGGCTCGCTGGCGGCTCTGGCAGATCCTGTCTGGTTGGCGGCTCTGGCAGATCCTGTCTGGTTGGCGGCTCTGGCAGATCCTGTCTGGTTGGCGGCTCTGGCAGATCCTGTCTGGTTGGCGGCTCTGGCAGATCCTGTCTGGTGGGCGGCTCTGGCAGATCCTGTCTGGCGGGCGGCTCTAGCGGCTCCTGTCTGGCGGGCGGCTCTAGCGGCTCCTGTCTGGCGGACGGCTCTGTAGGCTCATGGCAGACGGGCGGCTTTGCAGGCTCATGGCAGACGGGCGGCTTTGCAGGCTCATTGCAGACGGATGGCTCAGACGGCGCTGGGGAGACGGATGGCTCAGATGGCGCTGGGGAGACGGATGGCTCAGATGGCGCTGGTGAGACGGATGGCTCAGACGGCGCTGGTGAGACGGATGGCTCTGGCCGGATAAGGCGCACTGTAGACCTGGTGCGTGGTGCCGGAACTGGAGGCACCGGGCTAAGGATACGCACCTTCATCCTAGTGCGGGGAGCAGGGACAGGGCACACTGTACTCTCAAAGCCCACTCTATACCTGGTGCGTGGTACCGGCACTGGTGACACCGGGCTGAGGACAAGCACATCAGGATTAGTAGGGGGAGAAGAAACAGTGTGTACAGGGCTCTGGAGACGCACAGGAGGCTTAGTGCGTGGTGCCGGAACTGGAGGCACCGAACTGGATACACGCACTACAGGGAGAGTGCGTGGAGGAGGAACAGGGCTCAGGAGACGCACAGGTAGCCTAGTCCGTAGTGTAGGCACTGTAGGTACTAGGCTGGGGCGGGGAGGTGGCGCCGGAAATACCGGACCGTGGAGGCGTACTGGCACTCTTGAGCATTGAGCCTGCCCAACCTTACCTGGTTGAATACTCCCGGTCGCCCGACCAGTGCGGGGAGGTGGAATAACCCGCACCGGCCTATGTAGGCGAACCGGGGAAACCATGCGTAAGGCAGGTGCCATGTATGCCGGCCCGAGGAGACGCACTGGAGACCAGACGCGTTGAGCCGGCCTCATGACACCTGGCTCAATACCCAATCTAGCCCTACCAGTGCGGGGAGGTGGAATAACCCGCACTGGGCTATGCACTCGTACAGGAGACACCGTGCGCTCTACTGCGTAACACGGCGCCTGCCCGTACTCCCGCTCTCCACGGTAAGCCTGGGAAGTGGGCGCAGGTCTCCTACCTGCCCTTGGCCCACTACCTCTTAGCCCCCCCCCAAGAAATTTTTGGGTGTTACTCACGGGCTTTTTGGGCTTCCGTGCCAGACGCGTTCCCTCATAACTCCGGTTCCTCTCTCTCTTTTCCTCCACTCTCCGAGCTGCCTCCAGCTGTTCCCATGGACGGTGATTCACTTTAGCCCATGGTCCTTCTCCGTTAAATATTTGCTCCCAACTCCACAAGTCCTGTATACTTCCCCGTTGCTCCAAATTACGCTGCTTGGTTCTGGATTCTTGGTGGGTGATTCTGTAACGGCGGTCCTCCTCCTCTTCATCTGAAGAGGAGGAGTATTGAGGGAACCAAGGCGCAGCGTAGTGAAATGACATATTTTATTAACGAAACACGAACTTGATTAAACTAACAAAAACAACAAACGGTGTAGACAGACCTAGACGACGTACTTACATAAAACAAGAAGAACGCACGAATAGGAAACATAGACTACACAAACCGAACAAACCGTAAACAGTCCCGCGTGGTGTACAAACACAGACACGGAAGACAATCACCCACACAGAACACTGTGACAACGCCTACCTAAATATGACTCTTAATTAGAGGAACGCCAAACACCTGCCTCTAATTAAGAGCCATACCAGGCAACCCAAAACCAACACAGAAACAGAAAACATAGAATGCCCACCCAACCTCACGTCCTGACCAACTAACACATACAACAAACTAACAGAACTAGGTCAGGAACGTGACAAATGTGCTTGTCCTCTTGCTAAGTTGTGCACCGGGGCCTCCCACTCCTCTTTCTATTCTGGTTAGAGCCAGTTTGCGCTGTTCAGTGAAGGGAGTAGTATACAGCGTTGTACAAGATCTTCAGTTTCTCGGCAATTTCTCATTTCTCATAACAAAAATAGACTGACGAGTGTCAGAAGAAAGTTCTTTGTTTCTGACCATTTTGAGCCTGTATTCGAACCCACAAATGCTGATGCTCCAGGTACCCAACTAGCCTAAAAAAGGCCAGTTTTATTGCTTCTTTAATCAGAACAACAGTTTTCAGCTGTGCTAATATAATTGCAAAAGGGTTTTCTAATGATCAATTAGCCTTTTAAAATGATAAACTTGGATTAGCTAACACAACGTGCCATTGGAACACAGGAGTGATGGTTGCTGATAATGGGCCTCTGTACACCTATGAAGTTATTCCATTAAAAAGAATCTGCCGTTTCCAGCTACAATAGTCATTTACAACATTAACCATGTCTACACTGTATTTCTGATCAATTTGATGTTATTTTAATTGACAAAAAAAAAGCTTTTCTTTCAAAAACAAGGACATTTTTAACTTCTACCGCCTCAGAAACCCGGATCCGGGAGCACCCCCCACCCCCCCACCAGTAAAAAAGCTGAATAGCATAGCTAGCATAGCGTCACAAGTAAATAGTAGCATCTAAATATCATTCAATCACAAGTCCAAGATACCAGATGAAAGATCCACTTCTTGTGAATCCAGCAATCATTTCTGATTTTTAAAATGTTTTACAGGGAAGACACAATATGTAAATCTATTAGCTAACCACGTTAGCAAAAGACAACATTTTTCTTTGTCCACCATTTTTTCTCAACACCAGTAGCTATCACCAATTCGGCCAAATAAAGATATTGATAGCCACTAACCAAGAAAAAACCTCATCAGATGACAGTCTGATAACATATTTATTGTATAGGATAGTTTTTGTTAGAAAAATGTGCATATTTCAGGTAGAAATCATAGTTTACAATTGCACCCACCATCACAACTCGACTAGAATAAATACAGAGAGCAACGTGTATTACCAATTTACTCATCATAAAACATTTCATAAAAATAGACAAAGCATAGCAATGGAAAGACACAGATCTTGTGAATTCAGACAATATTTCAGATTTTCTAAGCGTTTTACAGCGAAAACACAATAAATCGTTATATTAGCATACCACATGTGCAAACGTTACCCCAGCATGAATTCAAGGCAACGGGAGCGATAACGTTATGATCACCAAAATATATTAATTTTTTCACTAACCTTCTCAGAATTCTTCCGATGACACTCCTGTAACATCATATTACAACATACATATAGAGTTTGTTCGAAAATGTGCATATTTAGCCACAAAAAAACGTGGTTATACAATGAGAATAGTAGCAAAACTGGCCTGAAAATGTCGGGCGCCATCTTTGAGAGTGATCTAGTCTAATCGATAACTAATCATAAACTTGACTAAAAAATACAGGGTTGACAGGAATCGAAAGACAAATTAGTTCTTAATGCAATCGCTGACTTACATTTCTAAAATTATCCTTACTGTGCAATACCGGGTCCGCCAAAGCGAAGCTACACATAACAAAATGGCGATATATGCGTTTAAAAATTTTCAACAGAACAGCGATTTATCATCATAAATAGTTCTTACTATGAGCTGTTCTTCCATCAGAATCTTGGGCAATGTATCCTTTCTCCGGTCTAATCGTCTTTTGGTCGAAAGATGTCCTCTTGTCCCGTCGAAATGGCCAATAACGTTCGGTATGTACAGGAAACGTGCCCAGCTCATGGAAGGGCGTCACAAATAAATGCCTCAAAATCGCACTAAACGGATATAAATTGCTATAAAACGGTTTAAATTAACTACCTTATGATGTTTTTAACACCTATAACAAGTAAAAACATGACCGGCGATATATTACTGGCTAAACCAAGGCTTGGAAAGAGGTCGGTCCAACGTCCATCTTGCGTCGAGCGCAGGGTCCAAAGGAAAGCTACTTCCGGTCTTTGGTGTTTTATACAGGCCCTGATTGCGCAATCGACTCCATTCAAATTGTCACCACTTACTGACATCTAGAGGAAGGTGTAGGCAGTGTTTGTATCCTCATAGCATTCACAGGGACATTAAAACTGACCTGGGACCAGAGGCCAAGATTTCTGAAATCTCACTCCCTGTCAGGAAAAGTGCTGTAGATAGAGTTCTGTTCCACTCAGAGACATAATTCCAACGGTTATAGAAACTAGAGAGTGTTTTCTATCCAATAATAACAATAATATGCATATTGTACGAGCAAGAATTGACTACTAGGCAGTTTAATTTGGCAATGTCAAAAAAAAATAAGTGCTAACAGCACCCCCTATTGACAAAAGGATTTATTAAGTGACCCCAAACTTTTGAACAGTAGTGTAAGTGAACCCCAAATCAATGTAGTTCTCATAATATTTGCGCCACTTCGCTGGTCCAACGTCCCTGTCTCTTGTTGGGTGCTTTCCCGGGTAAGGGGGAAGTAGCTCTTCGGCTGCATCAGATTCACATCTGTCAGTATCCATGCTAGGAGGGCTAGCAAAAATGTAGAATTACTGACGCTAGCATTGGATGTGCTCGTGGAAGCAGAACAACTTGTGTCGTCAACAGGTGTAGTACTGTTGGTAGTAGCAGTACTACCTGTATGTTTCTCTATGGACTCGGGCCTTACTTCTTTTGAACCATTTATCAATTTTCGAGCAAATAGAATGAGCAGCAGTTACGTTTGGCTACATATGGACTGTTAGTGGAATTCCCGCTAGAAAGTAACAGTTATTGTGATTGGATGTTAAGGCTACCTGTATTTTTTTCTTTTTACCTTTATTTAACTAGGCAAGTCAGTTAGGAAAACAAATTCTTATTTACAATGAGAGCCTACCCCGGCCAAACTCGGGCCAATTGTGCGCCGCCCTATGGCGGATACAATCACTGCCGGATGTGATGCAGCCTGGATTCGAACCAGGGCCTGCAGTGTCACCTCTTGCACTGAGATGCAGTGCCTTAGACCGCTGTGGCACTCGGGAGCCCAATTTGACATTGTGTTATTTTGCTGAACACTAGATGCTTTCATTTTATTTTGGCAGTGAAACGAGGATACTCAGACAAGAAAAAAACAGAACAGAACCCAAGGAGGTTCTACCGCTCTGATTCAACCATGGGACCAGCTCAAGAGTTGTAGCTACGTAGCAGCTTTGGCAGAAGGTAAGCGGTCAGAAGCAGATCATAAGAGAATGTCAGAAAAAGTCAACAATCTAGCCTGCTAGCTAACGTTAGCATATAAGATACAACTTATTCATACATAGCTGACATAGCTAGCTGATCAGGTTGAAGATGGGTTGAAGACAACCATCTAGCCTGCTAGATAACGTTAGCATATAAGATACATCTTATTCATACATAGCTGACATAGGTAGCTGATCAGGTTGAAGATGGGTTGAAGACAACAATCTAGCCTGGTAGCTAACGTTAGCATATAAGATACATCTTATTCATACATAGCTGACATAACTAGCTGATCAGGTTGAAGATGGGTTGAAGACAACCATCTAGCCTGCTAGCTAACGTTAGCATATAAGATACAACTTATTCATACATAGCTGACATCGCTAGCTGGACAGGTTGAAGACAACCATCTACCCTAATAGCTAATGTTAGCATATAAGATACATCTTATTCATACACAGCTGAATAGTTAGCTGATGAGATTGAAGATGGGAAGAGCCAGACAGAGTAATATTTCCATGTGGAATTTTATAAGATAAGCAAATTAATTGGACCAAAGCCTTTGCTGAATTTTATAAGATAAGCATTGATTATAAAAATAAAAAAATAGTAGCGCAAAGAGTTAAGGGATATTATAATCCTCTTGTCTTAACCTGTACATTCTGAACCATGGGTACACTCAAAATGGCCGCCATTCCACCCATTATGACGTCATTGACTTGAATGGCGAAGATCTTCCATTCATTCTTGTTTCTATGGTTACCCCTATATAGGATTCTGCGCATGCGCGCATTGGCGTCATCGGTGGCTAAAATGCGGGGCCTCGAAAATTACTGACAACATTTTGTAGGCGGGTAGGCTACTTGTTTCCGAAAATCATGTTATTGAATATCGATAATCCGTAACTCCTTGTCCGTCGGTCGGGATTCAATCATGTGTGGTTATCTGTAGACCTATAGAAACAGTCTGAACCAAACTTTTCTCCAAACCGGCACCTTGGCTGTGATAGACAGCGCGCAAGACGCGCTTCCTCGTAGCCTAATACAGCCAAGTTATAGGTGCCGGTTTGGAGAAAAGTTCGGTTCAGATGGTTTCTATAAAGTATTTTCTAAAGATATCCACACACAATCCGGTCCGACGGACAACGGAGACAACGGATTATAGATACAAATGCCTTCAGTAACAGGGTTTCTGGGAAACAAGTAGGCTACCCCCCTAAAGAATGTCACCTGTTATTTTCCGGGTCCCGCATTGTAGCCACCAAGGCCGCCAATGCGCTGCGTCCTATATAGGGCTATACTGCGCACAGATGAGGTATTTCTAAATTCTATTCTTCAAGAATCGTTCAATGAAATGGCTACAGTTATATTGCAGATTGTTGCCTAACTTATCGTTTAATTGTCTTTGTCTCTCCGCCTGAGTGGAGACTAGCAGGATTCATCCTAACGTGGATCAGCGGATGACAATACAACCTGATATTATATTATTTAGGATATAAGGAAACAAATCAAACTAGTTTGTATACGTCCTATAGACAACTAAATCTACTAGACAGATTTATGGACTGCAGATCCTTTAACAATTCGTCAGACTCTCAATTTCTCAACCTCTTTATGAAGTTTAGTCTAGACCAGCTAAAATGTAGCAAGTAGGGCCTAACCTTCATTTAACCGGTTATTATGATAAATTGTTTGAAAACCCTTACCTCGTGTCTCTGAAATCTGTCTCTGCTACAGTGACCTTGTGTGTCGCTATACCTATTTTACTTTCACTTATATCTCCGTGTATAAAAACATTATTGGGGCGGTTCAGCAAGACGCAACGTTTTTGAATGTTCAGATAGAAATACACGACGTAGGACAAACATATCTCTGACATTTAGAATAAGAAATCACGCCCGCTCTATTCTTGTCATTTCTATCGGCAACATTCGACAGCGTTTGGCTCCTGAAAGTGGTTTGTTGTAGTAACCACCAGCAGGAACGCTGTCTCATACTTTCCATGGGTGTATTCAATCGTGCAGATCGTAGCAAAACGTTTTGCAACAAAAACGAGTGTTTCTCACTGGACAAGTTCAGGTTAGTCCCTCCCTGTTTCGGACGGTTTCTGTTCGTTTGGTTCCTAATGAATACACCTCAGGGCAACGTTCAGTCGCCAAACGTTGTCGAATGTTACAGATAGAATTAGCAGATATAGAGCCGACCTGAATCACTATTCTAAATGTCAGAGAGTCATGTTTGTTCATAACATCTGAACGTTCCAAAACGTTGGGTCCTGTTCAGTGAACATGCCCCAGTTAGTTTAGTCCCGGGCAATGACTATCATTTCATTCATGCATTATGAATGAAGCCTGTCGGTCTATTAAAAGCTACAGGAGTTATAATCTTAATGACGTGTAAACTATGATGCAGAACTTGTCTCTGGAGTTTCCAGGCTGCTTGCTGAAGGAATGAACTACAGCAGTGAGCAGTCAGTGGTCTGTTGCAGTCTGAGTCTGATGCTTTAACTTAGAAGCTTCAGCAGTTTAACATCCAGTCTGTTCTAGAAGGACACTTCATGCACTATTATAACATGTTCTAGTATATAAAGTCTGAATGATCAGTTTTAGCTGAATACAGTCTAAATATTAAAGTGTCTTTGAACGGGGTTTGGTAGCAAGTGCCAATAGCAGCGGTTTGTGTAAGAACTGCAACGCTGCTGGGTTTTGCAAGAACTGCAACGCTGCCGGCGTCCTATACAGAGCTATACTGTGCACAGATGATGTCTTTATGAATTATATCATTCAAGAATCGTTCATAGCTACCATGTAGTCTGATAGCTACCATATAGTATTATAGTCCTAGTTACCATATAGTCTTATAGTCCTAGTTACCATATAGTATTATAGTCCTAGCTACCATATAGTCTTATAGTCCTAGCTACCATATAGTCTTATAGTCCTAGCTACCATATAGTCTTATAGTCCTAGCTACCATAGAGTCTTATTGTGATAGCTACCATAGAGTCTTATTGTCCTAGCTACCATATAGTCCTAGCTAGCATATAGTCTTATAGTCCTAGCTACCATATCGTCTTATTGTCATAGCTACCCTTTAGTCTTATAGTCCTAGCTACCATATAGTCTTATAGTCCTAGCTACCCTGTAGTCTTATAGTCCTAGCTACCATATCGTCTTATAGTCCTAGCTACCATATAGTCTTATAGTCCTCTCTACCATGTAGTCTTATAGTCCTAGCTACCATATAGTCTCATAGTCCTAGCTACCATATAGTCTTATAGTCCTAGCTACCATATAGTCTTATAGTCCTAGCTACCATATAGTCTTATAGTCCTAGCTACCATATAGTCTTATAGTCCTAGCTACCATAGAGTCTTATAGTCCTAGCTACCCTAGCTAACCTGTAGTCTTATAGTCCTAGCTACCATGTAGTCTTATAGTCCTAGCTACCCTGTATTCTTATAGTCCTAGCTACCATATAGTCTTATTGTCATAGCTACCATATAGTCTTATTGTCATAGCTACCCTGTAGTCTTATAGTCCTAGCTACCATATAGTCTTATAGTCCTAGCTACCATATCGTCTTATAGTCCTAGCTACCATATAGTCTTACAGTCCTAGCTACCATATCGTCTTATAGTCCTAGCTACCATATAGTCTTATAGTCCTAGCTACCATATAGTCTTATAGTCCTAGCTACCATATAGTCTTATAGTCCTAGCTACCATATAGTCTTATAGTCCTAGCCACCATAGCCACAGGAAGAAAGGGTGCTGAGGGTGCTGCAGCGATACGCCATCCCATCTTGTTTGTGCCTAGTGAGACTTTCATTTGTTTTTCAACAGGACAATGACCCAACACACTTCCAGCCTGTGTAAGGGCTATTTTTCCAAGAAGGAGAGTGATGGAATGCTACATCAGATGACCTGGCCTACAAAACCCCCTGACCTCAACCCTATTGAGATGGTTTGGGATAAGTTTGACCGCAGAGTGAAGGAGAAGCAGCCAACAAGTGATCAGCATATGTGGGAACTCCTTCAAGACTTTTGGAAAAGCATTCCAGGTGAAGCTGGTTTGGAGAATGTCAAGAGTGTGCAAAGCTGTATTCAAGGCAAAGGGTGACTATTTCAAGAATCTAAAACTTTTGACCAGTAGTGTGCATTTGTAAATATGAAATTTGGCCAAAAGAATAATGAAATTAATTGCATAAAATTGTTTCAACTTGTTTTTATCCTAAGTAAAGAATCTAAGCAGCACATCTATCCATTATAGTGTAAGATCTTCATAAATGTGTTCCATTTTAAACCTACTGATGTCTTGTATCAGATTCCTCACATGAACACAATCCCCAAAAAGATGCAACACTGTTTCTGGCTGGTCATTACAAAAGGTACAATTTGAAATTATGATGTTTTTTTACTTATTCATATCGTGCTTGGCAGTATAATATTTATGAATAATTGAAGAAGAAACGTCCTTAATTGTGTTAATAGTAGGTATGTGTGTGGTAACATCCAGACTTTTCCCCAACAGATATTATCAATAAAACCATTCCAATGTATGTAAGGAATAGATACAACATTGAAACAAGGTTCCTATTGCTCTAATGTTGTTGAATGGCCTTAAGGAATAGATTGAGGGAATGGCATCTAAAACTAGTACACAATCTTTAGGTGTTACAGGGATCTTGTAACGTGATAAGTATTCCTTATAATGGAGTAAAATACCCTTCCATTCATTCAATCTTCTATTCATTCTTATTTCTATGTTTACCACTATATTAGGACGCTGCGCATGCGCGCATTGGCGTCCTCGGTGGCTACAATGTGAAGCCTGGAAAATAACTGGCAGAATTATGTAGGCGGGTAGGCTACTTGTTTCCTAAAATCCTGTTACTGAATATCGATAATACGTAACTCCTTGTCCGTCGGTCAGGATTCTATCATATGTGGATATCTGTAGACCCATAGAAACCGTCTGAACCGAACTTTTCTCCAAACCGGCACCTTGGCTGTGGTAGACAGCGCACAAGACGCGCTTCCTCGTAGCCTAATACAGCCAAGTTATAGGTGCCGGTTTGGAGAAAAGTTCGGTTCAGACGGTTTCTATAAACTATTTTCTAAAGATATCCACACACAATCCGGTCCGACGGACAACGGATTATAGACACATATGCCTTCAGTAACATGATTTTCGGGAAACAAGTAGGCTACCCCCCCTAAAGAATTCACCTGTTATTTACCGTGCGCCGCATTGTAGCCACCTAATGTAGGACGCCCATGCGCAGCGTCCAATATAGGGCTGTACTGGGCACAGATGAGGTCTTCATAAATTATATTCTTCAAGAATCGTAAAATGAAATAGCCATTGAACAGTTATATTACAGATTGTTGCCTACCTTATCGTTTAATCGTCTTTCTCTCTCCGCAGCCTGAGTGGAGAATAGCAGGATTCATCCTCATGTTATGTGGATCACTGGATGATAGTAATACAACCTGAAAGGATATTAGGAAACAAATCAAACTAGACTGTAAATGTGTTGTCATCTCCTATCGACAACTAAATCTACTAGTTGTCTGCTGCTACAGTGACCTTGTGTGTCGATATACCTATTTTACTTTCACTTATACTTCCGTGTATAAAAGTATTATTGGGGGCGGTTCAGCAAGACGCAACGTTTTTGAACAGATATAAAATACACTATGTAGGACAAACATGCCTCAGACATTTAGAATAAGAAATCACATCTATTCATGACATTTAGAATAAGGAATCACGTCTATTCATGACATTTAGAATAAGGAATCACATCTATTCATGACATTTAGAATAAGGAGTCACATCTATTCATGACATTTAGAATAAGGAATCACGTCTATTCATGACATTTAGAATAAGGAATCACGTCTATTCATGACATTTAGAATAAGGAATCACGTCTATTCATGACATTTAGAATAAGGAATCACATCTATTTATGACATTTAGAATAAGGAATCACATCTATTCATGACATTTAGAATAAGGAATCACGTCTATTCATGACATTTAGAATAAGGAATCACGTCTATTCATGACATTTAGAATAAGGAATCACGTTAGCTCTATTCTTGCCATTTTTAATGTCAACATTCGACTATTTTTGGCTACTGAAAATGGTTTTGTTGTAGTCGTCACCAGCAGGTAAGCCGTCTCATACTTTTCAGGGGTGTATTCAATAGTGCAGATCGTAGCAAAATGTTTTGCAACAAGAAGGAGCGTTTCTTTCTTGACAAGTTCAGGTTAGTCCCTCCCTGTTTCTGACGGTTTGTTTCCGTTTGGTTCCTAATGAATACACCTCAGGGCAACGTTCTGTTGTCAAACGTTGTCGATAGAATTACCAGATAAAGAGCCGACCTGATTTACTATTCTTAATGTCAGAGAGCCATGTTTGTTCATAACATCTGAATGTTCCAAAACGTTGGGTCCTGCTCAGAGAACATGCCCCAGTCAGTTTAGTCCCGGGCAATGACTATCATTTCATTCATGCATTATGAATGAAGCCGGTCGGTCGGTCTATTAAAAGCTACAGGAGTTATAATCTTAAAACTTCTTGCCACTATAGGGGGTGCTGTTTCACATTAGCATAATTTCCTCTACAGATTAAACGGCTTCCTACTCAATTCTTGCTCGTACAATATGCATATTATTATTATTATTGGATAGAAAACACTCTCTAGTTTCTATAGCCGTTGGAATTTTGTCTCTGAGTGAAACAGAACTCAATCTACAGCACTTTTCATTATAGGGAGTCAGATTTCAAACATCTTGGCCACTGATCTGGAGTCAGTTTAAAGGTCCGTGTAAATGCTATGGAGAAACAGACACTTCTTACGTCTTCCCCTGGGTGTCAGTGCGTGATGACGCTTTGAATGGAGTCGATTGCGCAATCAGGGACTGTATAAAACAGCAAATACCGGAAGTAGCTTCCCTTTGCTGCCTGCGCCTTGCGCGCGAAGGACATCGGACTCGCCTCCTTCCAAGTTTTAGTTTAGCCAGTAATATTTCTCCGGTCATGTTTTTACTCGTTAGAGGTGTTAAAAACATCATAAGGTAGTTAATTTAAACCGTTTTATAGCAATTATATCCGTTTAGTGCGATTTTGAGGCATTTATTTCTGAGACACTTTGAACCGCTGGGGACGTTTCCAGTTCATGCCGAACGTTAGTGGGCATTTCCACATGGCAAGAGGACAGCTTTCGACCAAAAGACGATTAGACCCAAGAAAGGATTCTTTGCCCAAGATTCTGATGGAAGAACAGCTCACAGTAAGAACAATTTATGATGATAAATCGTGTTTCTGTCGAAAAATGTTAAACGCTTATGGCGCCATTTTGTTTTGTATAGCTTCGCTTGGCGCAACCTGTATTGAAAAGTAAGGATAATTAAAAAAATGTAAATCAGCGATTGCATTAAGAACTAATTTGTCTTTCGATTCCTGTCAACCCTGTATTTTTTAGTCAAGTATATGATTAGCTTTTGATTAAACTAGATCACTCAAAGATGGCGACCGACATTTCCAGGCTTGTTTTGCTACTATTTTCATTGTATAACCACGGTTTTTTATGGCTAAATATGCACATTTTCGAACAAACTCTATATGTATGTTGTAATATGATGTTACAGGAGTGTCATCGGAAGAATTCTGAGAAGGTTAGTGAAAAAATTAATATATTTTGGCGATGATACGATATCGCTCTCTTTGGCTTGAATTCATGCTGGGGTAACGTTTGCATATGTGGTATGCTAATATAACGATTTATTGTGTTTTCGCCGTAAAACACTTAGAAAATCTGAAATGTTGTCTGAATTCACAAGATCTGTTTCTTTCCATTGCTATGTGCTGTGTATTTTTAAGAAATGTTTTATGATGAGTAAATTGGTAATACAAGTTGCTCTCTGTAGTAATTCTAGTCGCTTTGGTGAGATTTGTGATGGTGGCTGCAATGGCAAACTATGATTTATACCTGAAATATGCACATTTTTCTAACAAAACCTATCCTATACCATAAATATGTTATCAGACTGTCATCTGATGAGGTTTTTTCTTGGTTAGTGGCTATCAATATCTTAGTTTAGCCGAATTGGTGATAGCTACTGGTGTTGAGAAAAAATGGTGGACAAAGAAAAATGGTGTCTTTTGCTAACGTGTTTAGCTAATAGATTTACATATTGTGTCTTCCCTGTAAAACATTTTAAAAATCTGAAACGGTGGCTTTATTCACAAGATCTGTATCTTTCATTAGGTGTCTTGGACTTGTGATTTAATGATATTTAGATGCTACTATTTAATTGTGACGCTATGCTAGCGATGCTAATCAGTGTGGGGGGGGGTGGGGGGTGATCCCGGATCCGGGGTTGAGGCTCGTTAGAGGTTAATGACGTGTAAACTATGATGCGGAACTTGTCTCTGGAGGTTCCAGGCTGCTTGCTGAATGAATGATCTACAGCAGTGAGCAGTCAGTGGTCTGTTGCAGTCTGAGTCTGATGCTATAACTTAGAAGCTTCAGCAGTTTAACATCCAGTCTGTTCTAGAAGGACACTTCATGTACTATTATAACATGTTCTAGTTTATAAAGTCTGAATGATCAGTTTTAGCTGAATACAGTCTAAATATTAAAGTGTCTTTGAACGGGGCTTGGTAGTAAGTGCCAGTAGCACCGGTTTGTGTCAAGAACTGCAACGCTGCTGGGTTTTGCAAGAACTGCAACGCTGCCGGTGTCCTATTCAGAGCTATACTGCGCACAGATGAGGTCTTTATGAATTATATCATTCAAGAATCGTTCATAGCTACCATGTAGTCTGATAGCTACCATATAGTATTATAGTCCTAGTTACCATATAGTCTTATAGTCCTAGTTACCATATAGTATTATAGTCCTAGTTACCATATAGTCTCATACCTACCATATAGTCTTATAGTCCTAGCTACCATATAGTCTTATAGTCCTCTCTACCATGTAGTCTTATAGTCCTTGCTACCATATAGTCTTATAGTCCTAGCTACAATATAGTCTTATAGTCCTCTCTACCATATAGTCTTATAGTCCTTGCTACCATATAGTCTTATGGTCCTAGCTACCATATAGTCTTATAGTCCTAGCTACCATATAGTCTTATAGTTCTCTCTACCATATAGTCTTATAGTCCTAGCCACCATATAGTCTTAAAGTCCTAGCTACCATATAGTCTTATAGTCCTTGCTACCATATAGTCTTATAGTCCTAGCTACCATATAGTCTTATAGTCCTCTCTACCATATAGTCTTATAGTCCTTGCTACCATATAGTCTTATGGTCCTAGCTACCATATAGTCTTATAGTCCTAGCTACCATATAGTCTTATAGTCCTAGCTACCATATAGTCTTATAGTCCTAGCTACCATATAGTCTTATAGTCCTAGCTACCATATAGTCTTATAGTCCTAGCTACCATATAGTCTTATAGTCCTAGCTACCAAATAGTCTTGTAGTCCTAGCTACCATATAGTCTTATAGTCCTAGCTACCATATAGTCTTATAGTCCTAGCTACCATATAGTCTTATAGTCCCAGCTACCATATAGTATTATAGTCCTAGCTACCATATAGTCTTATAGTCCTAGCTACCATATAGTCTTATAGTCCTAGCTACCATATAGTCTTATAGTCCCAGCTACCATATAGTATTATAGTCCTAGCTACCATATAGTCTTATAGTCCCAGCTACCATATAGTATTATAGTCCTAGCTACCATATAGTCTTATAGTCCTAGCTACCATATAGTCTTATAGTCCTAGCTACCATATAGTCTTATTGTCATAGCTACCATATAGTCTTATAGTCCTAACTACCATATAGTATTAAAGTCCTAGCTACCCTAGCTAACCTGTAGTCGTATAGTCCTAGCTACCATGTAGTCTTATAGTCCTAGGTAGCATATAGTATTATTGTCATAGCTACCCTGTAGTCTTCTAGTCCTAGCTACCATGTAGTCTTATAGTCCTAGGTAGCATATAGTATTATTGTCATAGCTACCCTGTAGTCTTATAGTCCTAGCTACCATATAGTCTTATAGTCCTAGCTACCATATAGTCTTATAGTCCTAGCTACCATATAGTCTTATAGTCCTAGCTACCATATAGTCTTATAGTCCTAGCTACCATATAGTCTTATAGTCCTAGCTACCATATAGTCTGATAGTCCTAGCTACCATATAGTCTTATAGTCGTAGCTACCATTTAGTCTTATTTTCATAGCTACCATAGCCACAGGAAGAAAGGGTGCTGAGGGTGCTGCAGCGATACGCTATCCCATCTGGTTTGTGCCTAGTGAGACTTTCATTTGTTTTTCAACAGGACAATGACCCAACACACTTCCAGCCTGTGTAAGGGCTATTTTTCCAAGAAGGAGAGTGATGGAGTGCTGCATCAGACGACCTGGCCTACAAACCCCCCGACCTCAACCCAATTGAGATGGTTTGGGATAAGTTTGACCGCAGAGTGAAGGAAAAGCAGCCAACAAGTGATCAGCATATGTGGGAACTCCTTCAAGACTTTTGGAAAAGCATTCCAGGTGCTGGTTTGGAGAATGTCAAGAGTGTGCAAAGCTGTATTCAAGGCAAAGGGTGACTATTTCAAGAATCTAAAACTTTTGACCAGTAGTGTGCATTTGTAAATATGAAATTTGGCCAAAAGAATAATGAAATTAATTGCATAAAATTGTTTCAACTTGTTTCTATCCTAAGTAAAGAATCTAAGGAGCACATCTCTCCATTATAGTGTAAGATCTTCATAAATGTGTTCCATTATAAACCTACTGATGTCTTGTATCAGATTCCTCACATGAACACAATCCCCAAAAAGATGCAACACTGTTTCTGGGTGGTCATTACAAAAGGTACAACTTGAAATTATGGTGTTTTTTTCAACTCTTCATATAGTGGTTGGCAGGAGAATATTTATGAATAATTGAAGAAGAAACGTCCTTAATTGTGTTAATAAGTAGGTATGTGTGTGGCAACATCCAAACTTTTTCCCAACAGATATTATCAATAAAACCATTCCAATGTATGTAAGGAATAGATACAACATTGAAACAAGGCTCCTATATCTCTATTGTTGTTGACTGGACCAACATGACATAAGGAATAGATACAACATTGAAACAAGGCTCCTATTCCTCTATTGTTGTTGAATGGACCAACATGACATAAGGAATAGATACAACATCCTGTTGAAACAAGGTTCCTATATCTCTATTGTTGTTGAATGGACCAACATGACATAAGGAATAGATACAACATTGAAACAAGGTTCCTATATCTCTATTGATGTTGAATGGACCAACATGACATAAGGAATAGATACAACATCCTGTTGAAACAAGGTTCCTATATCTCTATTGATGTTGAATGGACCAACATGACATAAGGAATAGATATAACATTGAAACAAGGTTCCTATATCTCTAATGTTGTTGAATGGACCAACATGACATAAGGAATAGATACAACATCCTGTTGAAACAAGGTTCCTATATCTCTAATGTTGTTGAATGGACCAACATGACATAAGGAATAGATACAACATTGAAACAAGGCTCCTATTCCTCTATTGATGTTGAATGGCCTAACATGACATAAGGAATAGATACAACATCCTGTTTAAACAAGGCTCCTATTCCTCTATTGATGTTGAATGGACCAACATGACATAAGGAATAGATACAACATTGAAACAAGGTTCCTATATCTCTATTGTTGTTGAATGGACCAACATGACATAAGGAATAGATATAACATTGAAACAAGGCTCCTATTCCTCTAATGTTGTTGAATGGACCAACATGACATAAGGAATAGATACAACATTGAAACAAGGCTCCTATTGTTCTAATGTTGTTGAATGGACCAACATGACATAAGGAATAGATACAACATCTTGTTGAAACAAGGTTCCTATATCTCTATTGTTGTTGAATGGACCAACCTGACATAAGGAATAGATATAACATTGAAACAAGGCTCCTATTCCTCTAATGTTGTTGAATGGACCAACATGACATAAGGAATATATATAACATTGAAACAAGGCTCCTATTCCTCTATTGTTGTTGAATGGCCCAACATGACATAAGGAATAGATACAACATTGAAACAAGGCTCCTATTCCTCTATTGTTGTTGAATGGCCCAACATGACATAAGGAATAGATACAACATTGAAACAAGGCTCCTATTCCTCTATTGTTGTTGAATGGCCCAACATGACATAAGGAATAGATACAACATTGAAACAAGGCTCCTATTCCTCTATTGTTGTTGAATGGCCCAACATGACATAAGGAATAGATACAACATTGAAACAAGGCTCCTATATCTCTATTGTTGTTGAATGGCCCAACATGACATAAGGAATATATATAACATTGAAACAAGGCTCCTATTCCTCTAATGTTGTTGAATGGACCAACATGACATAAGGAATAGATACAACATTGAAACAAGGCTCCTATATCTCTATTGATGTTGAATGGCCCAACATGACATAAGGAATAGATATAACATTGAAACAAGGCTCCTATTCCTCTATTGTTGTTGAATGGCCCAACATGACATAAGGAATAGATATAACATTGAAACAAGGCTCCTATTCCTCTAATGTTGTTGAATGGCCCAACATGACATAAGGAATAGATATAACATTGAAACAAGGTTCCTATTCCTCTATTGTTGTTGAATGGACCAACATGACATAAGGAATAGATACAACATTGAAACAAGGTTCCTATTCCTCTATTGTTGTTGAATGGCCAAACATGACATAAGGAATAGATACAACATCCTGTTGAAACAAGGCTCGTATATATCTCTATTGTTGTTGAATGGACCAACATGACATAAGGAATAGATACAACATTGAAACAAGGTTCCTATATCTCTAATGTTGTTGAATGGACCAACATGACATAAGGAATAGATACAACATTGAAACAAGGCTCCTATATCTCTATTGATGTTGAATGGCCCAACATGACATAAGGAATAGATATAACATTGAAACAAGGATCCTATTCCTCTACTGTTGTTGAATGGCCCAACATGACATAAGGAATAGATATAACATTGAAACAAGGCTCCTATTCCTCTAATGTTGTTGAATGGCCCAACATGACATAAGGAATAGATATAACATTGAAACAAGGTTCCTATTCCTCTATTGTTGTTGAATGGACCAACATGACATAAGGAATAGATACAACATTGAAACAAGGTTCCTATTCCTCTATTGTTGTTGAATGGCCAAACATGACATAAGGAATAGATACAACATCCTGTTGAAACAAGGCTCCTATATCTCTATTGTTGTTGAATGGACCAACATGACATAAGGAATAGATACAACATTGAAACAAGGTTCCTATATCTCTAATGTTGTTGAATGGACCAACATGACATAAGGAATAGATACAACATTGAAACAAGGCTCCTATTCCTCTAATGTTGTTGAATGGACCAACATGACATAAGGAATAGATACAACATCCTGTTGAAACAATGCTCCTATTCCTCTAATGTTGTTGAATGGACTTAAAGGAAAACGAATCTTTCCTACTGATGAGTCAACAGGGTTAATCGTAGGTATGTTCTGAGGATCAGGTCTTGACATGTTCCTGGATTATAAAACAACCCCTCTGAGGGAATGGCATCTAAAACTATTACACAATCTTTAGGTGTTACAGGGATCTTGTAACGTGATAAGAATTCCTTACAATTTAGTAAAATACCCTTATATTCATTCTTGTTCACCCTTATAATAGGACGCTGCGCATGCGCTCATTGGCGTCCTTGGTGGCTACAATGTAAAGCCTGGAAATAACTGGCAGAATTGTGTAATGGGTAGGCTACTTGTTTCCTAAAATCCTGTTACTGAATATCGATAATCCGTAACTCCTTGTCCGTTGGTCAGGGTTCTATCATGTGTGGATATCTGTAGACCTATAGAAACCGTCTGAACCGAACGTTTCTCCAAACCGGCACCTTGGCTGTGGTAGACAGCGCTCAAGACGCGCTTCCTCGTAGCCTAATACAGCCAAGTTATAGGTGCCGGTTTGGAGAAAAGTTCGGTTCAGGCGGTTTCTGTAAAGATATCCACACAAAATACGGATCGATGGACAACTGTCTCCTGGAAATGTCCCTCCCTCACAGGGTCCTTCTGAGCTTGTGTAGGGACCTGATTAAAACAGAAAAACAGGCTGATTTAGTTGAATTAACATTTCGTTACTGATATTTGTATGGATATAGTTTTTCGTTTTTTTACACCACATTTTTTCCGTTTTGGATCCTTCTTATCGACCTGTACAGTTGGTGGCGGAATGCACATATCATTGTTGCGAACGCCAGTATACCAAAGAAAAAGAAGAAAAGGGTGCGTCTCTTTTACCTGTTTGGAACGCAACCTGTGAGTTACCTAATACATTGAAAGTTAAAGGAAACAGCACCTATGTGGCCGCCATATTTAGACAACTGGATCATGAAGGTAGCTAACATTTTTTTGTTGTAAGATAACAAATATCGTGGTTTATTACAGGTCTAGAGACAAATTGGTTTACATTAGTATAATTTTTTCGACAGAGAACTCGGAGCAGGTTTGTTTCTATGGACGTGTTTTAAGGACGACGTTACTTTTAGGAACAAAAGTGTGGGCGATGCCGTGGGCTGGGGACTATATTGAATCAAGATAGTTAGGTAAAGTTGTGTATATGCTATCATATTATTAAAGTTATGACATTAAATATAGCTTGTAACTCACAAAAGCAGTTGCCATTTAAACTAGTTTACATTAAGGTAAACCACTGTAGCCTAGTTTAGTCTACTATCTAATCTGCGGATGGGATACCATCGCATGGTTTTAGCAATAAACACAGCTAAAGGCTATATAGGTCATATATTTAGGCTATAGATTGCATACAATAAAAGCTTAATATACTGGCAATTACTGAGAAAACAGAACTAATTTAATGTTATGCCTTTGGTATCCTTTAGTCATGTATCCTATCGATTCCATGTGTTTTACATTTAGGAGGCCATATCTGAACGTCAACAACATCGTAGGATTCCTACTATTTTATTTCAATCGCTGTTTTTCCACAATAGGCCAACAATCTATGTCTTTCTGTGAAATATGCTGAGCAACAGTAAACTGCCTTGGACTTTCATCCGCCGTCATTTCTGAGAAGGAGCCGATGCAAATCTCCGGACGGCTAAGGGGAGAGTGAAGAAAATATGAATGAAGACAGGTAAATTACTCTGTCATTAGGTATATCTGTATTGTTAGTGTCTTTCATAATGTCGGTGATATGTGTCCAATTCAAATGCAACTACGGGCTGTTGTTAATTATAAATAATTATAAAAAGTGCGAGGTGTAACACAGCTGGGGTGTATTCATTAGGAACCGAACAATCAAACGGGAAGGGATTTTTCTGAATTTGTCCATTGAGAAACTGTCATTTTCATTGCAAAACATTTTGCTACGGTGTGTTCTAATTAATACACCCCTGGCAGGTACCGTTTTAGCACACCTGCTGGTGATTACTTCAACACTGCCCCGTTCAGTAGCCAAACGTTGCCTATAGAAATGCCATCAGTAGCATAGAGTCGACGCTATTCCACATGCTTATAGCGTGCTTATAACGTTGCATTTTGCTGAACGTGCCACAATAAAGTTGTTTTTATACACGGAAGTATAAGTGAAATACATCTACACACCAGCTAACGGAAGGGAACTACCTGTATTTGACCAATAGGAACTCTCGTTTTCTGTTGCTACTGTGTTCGCTACTGAATATACCCCTGTTCAGTGGCGTTGATGCACAGCGAGCTCAGTCCGTGAGTGGATGAGTTCAGGCTAGAAAATTGCCTCAACGGGGCCTTTATTTTAGAAAAGTTAGCTAAGCTAGCCAACACATTTTATTCATTTTGTCAACTTATTTTGTTCAGAAAAGCTAATTTGTATGTTTACATCTACCTGGTTTATGGGTTGTAGTAGGGTCAATATACTGCCAGACAGGTTGGTAGTAGGTATATATCTACCTGGTTTATGGGTTGTAGTAGGGTCAATATACTACCAGACAGGTTGGTAGTAGGTATATATCTACCTGGTTTATGGGTTGTAGTAGGGTCAATATACTACCAGACAGGTTGGTAGTAGGTATATATCTACCTGGTTTATGGGTTGTAGTAGGGTCAATATACTACCAGACAGGTTGGTAGTAGGTATATATCTACCTGGTTTATGGGTTGTAGTAGGGTCAATATACTACCAGACAGGTTGGTAGTAGGTATATATCTACCTGGTTTATGGGTTGTAGTAGGGTCAATATACTACCAGACAGGTTGGTAGTAGGTAGAGTATATATCTACCTGGTTTATGGGTTGTAGTAGGGTCAATATACTGCCAGACAAGTTGATAATATGTCGAATGGCAATGGAAGAGTTGGGCAGATTATTAATTTATTACGTTTATTTGAACAGAGACAATGTACAACAAAAATACAAGTCTCAATTCCACTTGAGAAATGATGGGTTGTAGCATACCAGATTTAGCTAGCAGCTATTTCCATCTGCAGTCCCCAGGCAGGGGAACAACCAGGGCTGGTCCTACAGGGCTGGTGTTATGGGTGTAAGATGGCACAGTGATGCCATCTGTTGGTAAATGTTCATTACTGCAACTCATGTGTTTTACACTCATGTGTCCTACAGGGCTGTTCCTACAGGGCTGGTCCTACAGGGCTGGTCCTACAGGGCTGGTCCTACAGGGCTGGTCCTTCAGGGCTGGTCCTACAGGGCTGGTCCTACAGGGCTGGTCCTACAGGGCTGGTCCTACAGGGCTGGTCCTATAGGGCCGGTCCTACAGGGCTGGTCCTACAGGGCTGGTCCTACAGGGCTGGTCCTACAGGGCTGTTTCTACAGGGCTGGTCCTACAGGGCTGTTTCTGCAGGGCTGTTTCTACAGGGCTGTTTCTACAGGGCTGGTCCTACAGGGCTGTTTCTACAGGGCTGGTCCTACAGGGCTGTTTCTGCAGGGCTGGTCCTACAGGGCTGTTTCTGCAGGGCTGGTCCTACAGGGATGGTCCTATAGGGCTGGTCCTACAGGGCTGGTCCTACAGGGCGGGTCCTACAGGGCTGGACCTACAGGGCTACATGCGCCGAATACAACAGTGAAATGCTTACTTACAAGCCCTTAACCAACAATGCCGGTTTAAGAAAATACCAACAACCATCATATCTAATCGGTCCTACAGGGCTGTTTCTACAGGGCTGGTCCTACAGGGCTGTTTCTGCAGGGCTGGTCCTACAGGGCTGTTTCTACAGGGCTGGTCCTACAGGGCTGTTTCTGCAGGGCTGGTCCTACAGGGCTGGTCCTACAGGGCTGTTTCTACAGGGCTGGTCCTAGAGGGCTGGTCCTACAGGGCTGGTCCTACAGGGCTGGTCCTACAGGGCTTTGATTCAAGGCAACAGTAGCGATAGCGACAAAACCAGCAAAAGATATTAATTATTTCACTAACCTTCATAAACTTCATCAGATGACAGTCCTATAACATCATATTACACAATACATATATGGTTTGTTCGAAAATGTGCATATTTAGAGCTGAAATCCGTGGTTATACATTGTGAAAACGTAGCAACTATTTTCCAGAATCTCCGGATATATTTCTGACACTCACCTATTCTGACCAAATAACTAATCATAAACTTTACTAAAAAATACATGTTGTACAGGAAATGATAGATACACTAGTTCTTAATGCAATCGCCGTGTTAGAATTCTAAAAATAACTTTAGTACGACATACAGCTTACGTTATAGCGAGAGAGCGCCCAAAATCTGGGCGGAAACTAATAGTAAACATTTTCGACAGAAATACGAAATAACATCATAAATGGGTCCTACTTTTGGTGAGCTTCCATCAGAATCTTGTACAAGGGGTCCTTTGTCCAGAATAATCGTTGTTTGGATTTAGAATGTCCTCTTCGTCCGTTGATTTAGCAACCAAAACTTGCCAAGTGGCGTGAAGCTGTACATCGTCACCAAACGCAGAGAACGGAACATGCCAAAACTCCCGAAAAAAATTCAATAATCTGATAAAACTATATTGAAAAAACATACTTTACGATGATATTATCACATTTATCAAATAAAATCAAAGCCGGAGATATTAGCCGTCTATAAGTAAAGCTTTTCAGAAGCCAAAGCTGATGTCCTTCCCGCGTCTTCCTGAACAAAGGAAATTGGGGTCATGTCATTCCAAGACCTCTCTTTTGACCATAGATATAGCTAGACTCCCCATTTCACCTCTCACTGCCTATTGACATCGAGTGAAAGGCGTATGAAGTGCATGTATAGTCATAGATTTCAAGCAAATTGATAGGGAGGCCCTGGAACAGAGCCTCGATTTCAGATTTTTCACTTTCTGACAGGAAGTTTGCTGCAAAATGAGTTCTGTTTTACTCACAGATATAATTCAAACGGTTTTAGAAACTTGAGAGTGTTTTCTATCCAATAGTAATAATAATATGCATATTGTACGAGCAAGAATAGAGTACGAGGCCGTTTAAATTGGGCACAATTTTTCCCCAAAGTGAAAATAGCGCCCTCTATCATCAACAGGTTAACAACTATCAGAATTGGTTAAAAAAAAGGTTACGCATGGAAACATATTAGACAATAATTAAGAGTAGGCAAAGTGATCGTGTCAGGTGAAAATGAAATCAAACAACATTTGATTGATCTTCACATGTGTATCTTTCATTTGCTGTATTGGACTTGTTTATGTGTGAAAGTTAAATATTTCTAAAAAATATTTTATGAATTTCGCGCTCTGGCTTTTCAGTGGAATGTGGGAGGAGTTCCGCTAGCGGAACGCTGGGGCTGTAAAAAGCGGAATTTTGACAATATTACCGTTATGTCACTCCCGTTTAGCAACTCTCAATTGCTTTGGTACAATAGGCATCAAGTCACTTGCCGATTTAATATTGCGCACAACGTTTGAAAGGTCTATCATTTTCATCAAACACAATCAAAGTTAACATAAATATGCCTTCATTTGCCCAATGCAGACATATTTTTTAACATTGCGATGTTGCACTCCAAATGGATAGCTTGAAATAACATGGTGTAGGTAATTCAATAATTCAAGGAAAAAGGTGTTTATTTATCAGCCTAGTGGTTATAAGTATTTAGGCATATCATATGAAATATGCATCATGTGAAATCATTGTCAAATAGAAATATCCAAATATTTATGTTTCTCTAATATGCAAATATTTATGTTTCTGTCCGTATAGAAATATCCAAATATTTATGTTTCTCTCATTTAGAAATATACACATACAGTGGGGAGAACAAGTATTTGACACACTGCCGATTTTGCAGGTTTTCCTACTTACAAAGCATGTAGAGGTCTGTAATTTTTATCATAGGTACACTTCAACTGTGAGAGACGGAATCTAAAACAAAAATCCAGAAAATCACATTGTATGATTTTTAAGTAATTAATTTGCATTTTATTGCATGACATAAGTATTTGATACATCAGAAAAGCAGAACTTAATATTTTGTACAGAAACCTTTGTTTGCAATTACAGAGATCATACGTTTCCTGTAGTTCTTGACCACGTTTGCACACACTGCAGCAGGGATTTTAGCCCACTCCTCCATACAGACCTTCTCCAGATCCTTCAGGTTTCGGGGCTGTCGCTGGGCAATACGGACTTTCAGCTCCCTCCAAAGATTTTCTATTGGGTTTAGGTCTGGAGACTGGCTAGGCCACTCCAGGACCTTGAGATGCTTCTTACGGAGCCACTCCTTAGTTTCCCTGGCTGTGTGTTTCGGGTCGTTGTCATGCTGGAAGACCCAGCCACGACCCATCTTCAATGCTCTTACTGAGGGAAGGAGGTTGTTGGCCAAGATCTCGCGATACATGGCCCCATCCATCCTCCCCTCAATACGGTGCAGTCGTCCTGTCCCCTTTGCAGAAAAGCATCCCCAAAGAATGATGTTTCCACCTCCATGCTTCACGGTTGGGATGGTGTTCTTGGGGTTGTACTCATCCTTCTTCTTCCTCCAAACACGGCGAGTGGAGTTCAGACCAAAAAGCTCTATTTTTGTCTCATCAGACCACATGACCTTCTCCCATTCCTCCTCTGGATCATCCAGATGGTCATTGGCAAACTTCAGACGGGCCTGGATATGCGCTGGCTTGAGCAGGGGGACCTTGCGTGCGTTGCAGGATTTTAATCCATGACGGCGTAGTGTGTTACTAATGGTTTTCTTTGAGATTGTGGTCCCAGCTCTCTTCAGGTCATTGACCAGGTCCTGCCGTGTAGTTCTGGGCTGATCCCTCACCTTCCTCATGATCATTGATGCCCCACGAGGTGAGATCTTGCATGGAGCCCCAGACCGAGGGTGATTGACCGTCATCTTGAACTTCTTCCATTTTCTAATAATTGCGCCAACAGTTGTTGCCTTCTCACCAAGCTGCTTGCCTATTGTCCTGTAGCCCATCCCAGCCTTGTGCAGGTCTACAATTTTATCCCTGATGTCCCTACACAGCTCTCTGGTCTTGGCCATTGTGGAGAGGTTGGAGTCTGTTTGATTGAGTGTGTGGACAGGTGTCTTTTATACAGGTAACGAGTTCAAACAGGTGCAGTTAATACAGGTAATGAGTGGAGAACAGAAGGGCGTCTTAAAGAAAAACGAACAGGTCTGTGAGAGCCGGAAATCTTACTGGTTGGTAGGTGATCAAATACTTATGTCATGCAATAAAATGCAAATTAATTACTTACAAATCATACAATGTGATTTTCTGGATTTTTGTTTTAGATTCCGTCTCTCACAGTTGAAGTGTACCTATGATAAAAATTACAGACCTCTAAATGCTTTGTAAGTAGGAAAACCTGCAAAATCGGCAGTGTATCAAATACTTGTTCTCCCCACTGTATGTAGGTTTCTGTCATTTAGAAATATACACATATGTAGGTTTCTGTCATTTAGAAATATACACATATGTAGGTTTCTGTCCGTTTAGAAATATCAAAATATGTAGTTTTCAGTCTGTTTCATAAACATACAAATTTAGGATATTTCTAAATGGACAGAAACACAAAACAATCAAAATGAAAGATGGAGAGTTATTAAATTCTGCAAATTCACACACTGACAAAACCCTCCTTGATGTTTCCACAGTGGTAATCAGGAGAGGGTGGTGTCTCCGTGTCTGTCCATGAAGAGTGATTGGTCCATGGACAGGCCCATTATGTTTGGAAAAGATGCCAGGTAAGTGAAGAGCAGAAGCTTTCTCATGTAGACACTGATATGGTGCTGGAGGTAATGAATGTGAGGTTTAAAGGGGCAATCTGTGATTGCTACATCAATTATTTTACTTTTAAGTTAAGCCATTGACTATTGAACAATATAACTTATAAATGTCTCATGAGCTCAGTTCAACTGTCGTACTCCATCAGAACCCAAAATATAAGCTTGTTTTACTCCAATGTTTGTAAACAACTGAATCGTCAACAAACAATGTATAGCTTCATAACATGGTTAAAACTTTCATTGTGATGTCATAGATGGCCAGTCCTGGCATCCATAGCCCCATCCATGAATTCGTGGTCACCTTTCTCCAACCCCATCCCTAAATTGTTTGCCCAAAAATGTGGCGGGTGTCCCCTTTCTTGTTGTTTCAACTGCAGATTGTCCCTTTAAAAGGTGTTGGAATTCCGTATCCACAAAGCATCTCAGAGGATTCCTAGGAATCCTGTTAAAATCTGGTTTAAGACAAGAAAAACTCCCAGCTGAGAGTAGGTTTTTAGAGGATGTTAAGACACAGCTCAGAATAGGTTTTAGGATGGTTAAGACACAGCTCAGAATAGGTTTTAGGATGACGTTAAGACACTGCTCAGAGTAGGTTTTAGGAGGATGTTAAGACACTGCTCAGAGTAGGTTTTAGGATGTTAAGACACTGCTCAGAGTAGGTTTTTGGATGCCGTTAAGACACTGCTCAGAGTAGGTTTTTGGATGACGTTAAGACACTGCTCAGAGTAGGTTTTTGGATGACGTTAAGACACTGGTCAGAGTAGGTTTTAGGATGTTAAGACACTGGTCAGAGTAAGTTTTAGGATGTTAAGACACTGCTCAGACAATCTCAGAGCCAGAAGTTAAATGAACTCCTAAAAGTTTCTCAGCTGATAATCAGGACAGTTTGAGGTACTGCAAAGGAAAGGTAGTGATGACGCTCATTGACGTTGTTTATTCCCCATCATTCTCAACAATCACAATGAGGCATCGCCAGCGGTGAACTCTACAGCTTCAGACAACCACAGTGAATGTGACTGGACATCAAATGTTGTTTGATATAATTATCTCTTGACACGATCGCTTTGCCTACTCTTAATTATTGTCTAATGCTTACTTGCTTTTCTTTTAACCAATTCTGATGGTTGTTAAAAGCAGAATCTTTACAATATTACCGTTATACACCAAATAGCTTTGGCACAGTAGACATCAAGTCACCTACTGATTAATGTTGCGTACAACTTTTGAAAGGTATTTTAACATAAGCTCTAGAATCCTTCAATTGTAGACATGTTTTTTAACAACGTGATGTTGCACTCCAAATGGATAACTTGTAGGTAATTCAATAATCCAATGAAAAACGTGTTTATTTATTAGCCTAGTGCTTATAAGTATTTGGGCATATCATATGAAATAGGCATCATGTGAAATCATTGTCAAAAGCGCAAGAGATATTGATGCATGTAGTTCTGTATTATTTATTGATCGATCATATAGAAAATTACAATTATTTGTTTCTTCCCATTTAAAAATATCCAAACAGAACATGAAGGATGGATAGGTATTACATTCTGCATATTCACACAATTACAAAACCCTCCTTGATGTTTCCACAGTGTAAAACAGGAGAGGGTGGGGTCACCGTGTCTGTCCATGAAGAGTGATTGGTCCATGGACAGGCCCATTATGTTTGGAAAAGATGCCAGGTAAGTGAAGAACAGCTTCTACATTCCTGTACATCTTGTAGGTTAGCTCCTGTATAATAGTGAGTCCATAAAACAGCTTCCACATTCCTGTAAATCTTGTAGGTTAGATCCTGTATTATAGTCTTTAAAACAGCTGCCACATTCCTGTAAATCTTGTAGGTTAGCCCCTGTATATTCAGTCCTTAAAACAGCTTCTACATTCCTGTACATCTTGTAGGTTAGCCCCTGTATAATAGTCTTTAAAACAGCAACCACATTTCTCTACCACTTTGTGTACAGTGAGCTGACAGCCAGTCTACTGACAGAGGACCACTTCAGATGTTCAGTGTGTACAGAGGTTCTCAAAGAGCCAGTCTCCATCCCCTGTGGACACAGTTACTGCAGACAGTGCATTGAGACCCACTGGAACCAGCCTGACCAGACAGGAGACTACGACTGCCCCCAGTGCAGAAAGAGATTCAGAACACGTCCGGACCTCTTCACTAACTCAGCCTTGGAGAAGGTGATTGAGAAACTCCACCAGGCAGGGTTCAAGGTCCCTGCTCTCCCCAAGCACTGCTACGCTGGACCTGGAGATGTGGCCTGTGATCTCTGCACTGAGAAACAGTTCAAAGCTGTAAAGTCCTGTCTGACCTGCACTGCCTCCTACTGTGAGAGTCATGTCAGACATCACTACACCGTAGCAGCTCTGCAGAGACACACCCTGGTGGAGGTGACTGGAAACCTGGAGCAGAAACTGTGCCAGCTGCACCACAGAGCTCTGGAGGTCTTCTGTAAGACAGACCAGGTTTCTGTTTGTGTTCTGTGTGCCTTGCAGGACCACAGAAACCATGATGTCATAAAGAATGAGAGAGATACTGAAGAGGTGGGTGTGTCTATAGTTTCTTCTTGCCACCATGACATTGGACAGTATATTAAACATTGTAAGGCAATAGGTTAAAAAGTGGCATGTTTCAGTTTTATTTTGCATTTGATTTTATTCAATTTTTACGAGCTCAAGTTAAATGTGCCTTTCTGCCTGTCTTTCAGTAAGTCTTAGTTTAATATAATACTAATGTGTTGGCTGTAATTGTCTATCAAGGAAAACACCAAAACTCAGGAGGAACAGATTGCCTCCAGGCTGGAAGCTCGACTCCAGAGAGAGATCACGATTCTACAACATAATACAGAGGAGCTTCCTGCTGACAACTCTGAACAGGTACCATTTACTGTCAATACGGTACCTTCTAGACAGACAGTACTGGTAGTTACCTTAACAATACTTTACCTTCTAGACAGTACTTGTAGCTACCTTAACAATACTTTACCTTCTAGACAGACATTACTGGTAGTTACCTTAACAATACTGTACCTTCTAGACATACAGTACTGGTAGCTACCTTAACAATACTTTACCTTCTGTAATACAGTACTGGTAGTTACCTTAACAATACTTTACCTTCTAGACATACAGTACTGGTAGCTACCTTAACAATACGTTACCTTCTAGACAGACAGTACTGGTAGCTACCTTAACAATACTTTACCTTCTAGACAGTACTGGTAGTTACCTTAACAATACTGTACCTTCTAGACAGACAGTACTGGTAGCTACCTTAACAATACTTTACCTTCTAGACAGAGTACTGGTAGCTACCTTAACAATACTTTACCTTCTGTAATACAGTACTGGTAGCTACCTTAACAATACTTTACCTTCTAGACAGACAGTACTGGTAGCTACCTTAACAATACTTTACCTTCTAGACAGTACTGGTAGCTACCTTAACAATACTTTACCTTCTAGACAGACAGTACTGGTAGTTACCTTAACAATACTTTACCTTCTAGACAGACAGTACTGGTAGCTACCTTAACAATACTTTACCTTCTAGACAGTACTGGTAGCTACCTTAACAATACTTTACCTTCTAGACAGTACTGGTAGTTACCTTAACAATACTTTACCTTCTAGACAGACAGTACTGGTAGCTACCTTAACAATACTTTACCTTCTAGACAGTACTGGTAGTTACCTTAACAATACTTTACCTTCTAGACATACAGTACTGGTAGCTACCTTAACAATACTTTACCTTCTAGACAGTACTGGTAGTTACCTTAACAATACTTTACATTCTAGACATACAGTACTGGTAGCTACCTTAACAATACTTTACCTTCTAGACAGACAGTACTGGTAGTTACCTTAACAATACTTTACCTTCTGGACAGACAGTACTGGTAGCTACCTTAACAATACTTTACCTTCTAGACAGTACTGGTAGTTACCTTAACAATACTTTACCTTCTAGACAGACAGTTCTGGTAGTTACCTTAACAATACTTTACCTTCTAGACAGACAGTACTGGTAGTTACCTTAACAATACTTTACCTTCTAGACATACAGTTCTGGTAGCTACCTTAACAATACTTTACCTTCTAGACAGTACTGGTAGTTACCTTAACAATACTTTACCTTCTAGACAGACAGTTCTGGTAACTACCTTAACAATACTTTACCTTCTAGACAGACAGTTTTGGTAGCTACCTTAACAATACTTTACCTTCTAGACAGTACTGGTAGTTACTTTAACAATACTTGACCTTCTAGACAGTACTGGTAGTTACCTTAACAATACTTGACCTTCTAGACAGTACTGGTAGTTACCTTAACAATACTTTACCTTCTAGACAGTACTGGTAGCTACCTTAACAATACTTTACCTTCTAGACAGACAGTACTGGTAGCTACCTTAACAATACTTTACCTTCTAGACATACAGTACTGGTAGCTACCTTAACAATACTTTACCTTCTAGACATACAGTACTGGTAGCTACCTTAAAACTTCTTGAGAATACAGGGGGTGCTATTTTCCCATTAGCATAATTTGCTCAACAGATTAAACTGCCTCTTATTCAATTATTGCTCTTACTACATGCATATAAATAATACCATTGGAAAGAAAACAATCTCTAGTTTCTAAAACCGTTTCAATTTTGTCTCTGAGTGATACAGAAGTCATTTCACAGCACTTTCCATGACCAAGAACATAAAATCAAGATGTGTTATGCTGGCTTCAAAGCTCTGCCTATATATGGTCGTGCCCCCTATGACCCGAAACACACCTCATTCGCCTTCCTCTGGGTGTCAAGAGGACGTCAGAGGAGAAATTCTTTGTTTATCTGGTACTGACGTGAAATAAGACCTATTTCTTTGGCGTGACCGACAACTTCCGGTTTGCTGATTCGCACGAGTTGGAGCTGCGATTGTGTACTGTTTTGCTGGCGTTATGGATGAAAACTATCTCCGTGTCGAATTTTGTTTGATACATGTGACCATATCATCGTAATGTATGTTTTTTCAATATAGTTTAATCAGATTATTTGAATTTTTTTGGGAGTTTTGCGGTGTTCCGTTGTCACAATTTATTTACATTTGAGAGATCTGTGCCACTCGACCGGTACCTGTGCTAAATGGAGTGGGAAAGGAAGATTTCTGAACGGAACCAACGACTCATCTTGACAAAGGACACTTTGATCAACATTCTGATGAAAGATCAGCCATAGTAAGACCCAATTTACGATGTTATATCATATCTGTTGTGCATGTGAACTGACCGTGGGCGCCTAGCCGAATCTGCCTTGTATAGCTATGCTAATTTAGCGCTACATTTTGTTTTCGTTATAAAACATTTAATAAATCTGAAATATTGTTTGGATTCACCAGATGTTGGGCTTTCAATATCTGTACGCTGTGTATTTTTCTGAAATGTTTTAAGATGAGTAATTCGTTATATGACGTTGGTCTCTGTAATTGTTCTGGCTGGGTCAGCACTATTTCAGATTGCAGCTGCAATGTAGAACTGTGATTTATACCTGAAAAATGCACATTTTTCCCAAAAAAAACTATGCTATACCATAAATATGTTATCAGACTGTCATATTATGAAGTTGTTTCTTGGTTAGTGGCTATATATATTTTTATCTAGTCGAATTAGTGATAGCTACTGACGCAGGAAAAAGCTGTTGGGAGTAAAAAAATCGTGTCCTTTGCTAACGTGGTTAGCTAATAGATTTACATATTGTGTCTTCCCTGTAAAACATTTTAAAAATCTGAAATGGTGGCTTTATTCACAAGATCTGTATCTTTCATTAGGTGGCTTGGACTTGTGATTTAATGATATTTAGATGCTACTATTTAATTGTGACGCTATGCTAGCGATGCTAATCAGTGTGGGGGGGGTGGGGGGTGATCCCGGATCCGGGGTTGAGGCTCGTTAGAGGTTAACAATACTTTACCTTCTAGACAGACAGTACTGGTAGCTACCTTAACAATACTTTACCTTCTAGACAATACTGGTAGCTACCTTAACAATACTTTACCATCTAGGCAGACAGTACCGGTAGCTACCTTAACAATACTTTACCTTCTAGACAGTACTGGTAGCTACCTTAACAATACTTTACCTTCTAGACAGTACTGGTAGTTACCTTAACAATACTTTACCTTCTAGACAGTACTGGTAGCTACCTTAACAATACTTTACCTTCTAGACAGACAGTACTGGTAGCTACCTTAACAATACTTTTACCTTCTAGACAGTACTGGTTGCTACCTTAACAATACCTTACCTTCTAGACAGACAGTACTGGTAGCTACCTTAACAATACTTTACCTTCTAGACAGTACTGGTAGCTACCTTAACAATACTTTACCTTCCAGACAGACAGTACTGGTCGCTACCTTAACAATACTTTACCTTCTAGACAGACAGTACTGGTAGCTACCTTAACAATACTTTACCTTCTAGACAGTACTGGTAGCTACCTTAACAATACTTAACCTTCTAGACAGTACTGGTTGCTACCTTAACAATACTTTACCTTCTAGACAGACAGTACTGATAGCTACCTTAACAATACTTTACCTTCTAGACAGTACTGGTAGCTACCTTAACAATACTTTACCTTCCAGACAGACAGTACTGGTAGCTACCTTAACAATACTTTACCTTCTAGACAGACAGTACTGGTAGCTACCTTAACAATACTTTACCTTCTAGACAGTACTGGTAGCTACCTTAACAATACTTAACCTTCTAGACAGACAGTACTGGTAGCTACCTTAACAATACTTAACCTTCTAGACAGACAGTACTGGTAGCTACCTTAACAATACTTTACCTTCTAGACAGACAGTACTGGTAGCTACCTTAACAATACTCTACCTTCTAGAATGTACTGGTAGTTACCTTAACAATACTTTACCTTTTAGACAGACAGTACTGGTAGTTACCTTAACAATACTTTACATTCTAGACATACAGTACTGGTAGCTACCTTAACAATACTTTACCTTCTAGACAGACAGTACTGGTAGCTACCTTAACAATACTTTACCTTCTAGACAGACAGTACTGGTAGCTACCTTAACAACACTTTAAATTCTAGACATACAGTACTGGTAGCTACCTTAACAATACTTTACCTTCTAGACAGACAGTACTGGTAGCTACCTTAACAATACTTTACCTTCTAGACAATACTGGTAGCTACCTTAACAATACTTTACCTTCTAGGCAGACAGTACCGGTAGCTACCTTAACAATACTTTACCTTCTAGACAGTACTGGTAGCTACCTTAACAATACTTTACCTTCTAGACAGTACTGGTAGTTACCTTAACAATACTTGACCTTCTAGACAGTGCTGGTAGCTACCTTAACAATACTTTACCTTCTAGAAAGACAGTACTGGTAGCTACCTTAACAATACTTTACCTTCTAGACAGTACTGGTAGCTACCTTAACAATACTTTACCTTCCAGACAGACAGTACTGGTAGCTACCTTAACAATACTTTACCTTCTAGACAGACAGTACTGGTAGCTACCTTAACAATACTTTACCTTCTAGACAGTACTGGTAGCTACCTTAACAATACTTAACCTTCTAGACAGTACTGGTTGCTACCTTAACAATACTTTACCTTCTAGACAGACAGTACTGATAGCTACCTTAACAATACTTTACCTTCTAGACAGTACTGGTAGCTACCTTAACAATACTTTACCTTCCAGACAGACAGTACTGGTAGCTACCTTAACAATACTTTACCTTCTAGACAGACAGTACTGGTAGCTACCTTAACAATACTTTACCTTCTAGACAGTACTGGTAGCTACCTTAACAATACTTTACCTTCTAGACAGTACTGGTAGCTACCTTAACAATACTTAACCTTCTAGACAGACAGTACTGGTAGCTACCTTAACAATACTTTACCTTCTAGACAGACAGTACTGGTAGCTACCTTAACAATACTCTACCTTCTAGAATGTACTGGTAGTTACCTTAACAATACTTTACCTTCTAGACAGACAGTACTGGTAGTTACCTTAACAATACTTTACATTCTAGACATACAGTACTGGTAGCTACCTTAACAATACTTTACCTTCTAGACAGACAGTACTGGTAGCTACCTTAACAATACTTTACCTTCTAGACAGACAGTACTGGTAGCTACCTTAACAATACTTTACCTTCTAGACAGACAGTACTGGTAGCTACCTTAACAATACTCTACCTTCTAGAATGTACTGGTAGTTACCTTAACAATACTTTACCTTCTAGACAGACAGTACTGGTAGTTACCTTAACAATACTTTACATTCTAGACATACAGTACTGGTAGCTACCTTAACAATACTTTACCTTCTAGACAGACAGTACTGGTAGCTACCTTAACAATACTTTACCTTCTAGACAGACAGTACTGGTAGCTACCTTAACAACACTTTACCTTCTAGACATACAGTACTGGTAGCTACCTTAACAATACTTTACCTTCTAGACATACAGTACTGGTAGCTACCTTAACAATACTTTACCTTCTAGACAGACAGTACTGGTAGCTACCTTAACACTACTTTACCTTCTAGACAGTACTGGTAGCCACCTTAACAGTACTTTACCTTCTAGACATACAGTACTGGTAGCTACCTTAACAATACTTTACCTTCTAGACATACAGTACTGGTAGCTACCTTAACAATACTTTACCTTCTAGACATACAGTACTGGTAGCTACCTTAACAATACTATACCTTCTAGACATACAGTACTGGTAGCTACCTTAACAGTACTTTACCTTCTAGACATACAGTACTGGTAGCTACCTTAACAATACTTTACCTTCTAGACATACAGTACTGGTAGCTACCTTAACACTACTATACCTTCTAGACAGTGCTGGTAGCTACCTTAACAATACTTTACCTTCTGGTAGCTACCTTAACAATACTTTACCTTCTAGGCAGTACTGGTAGCTACCTTAACAATACTTTACCTTCTGGACAGACAGTACTGGTAGTTACCTTAACAATACTTTACCTTCTAGACATACAGTACTGGTAGCTACCTTAACAATACTTTACCTTCTAGACAGACAGTACTG
Source organism: Salvelinus namaycush (assembly GCF_016432855.1). NCBI lineage: Eukaryota > Metazoa > Chordata > Actinopteri > Salmoniformes > Salmonidae > Salvelinus > Salvelinus namaycush. The sequence goes on from NW_024061497.1 coordinate 472,279, forward strand.
GTACCTACCTTAACAATACTTTACTTTCTAGACAGTACTGGTAGCTACCTTAACAATACTTTACCTTCTAGACAGTACTGGTAGTTACCTTAACAATACTTTACCTTCTAGACAGACAGTACTGGTAGCTACCTTAACAATACTTTACCTTCTAGACAGACAGTACTGGTAGCTACCTTAACAGTACTTTACCTTCTAGAAAGTACTGGTAGCTACCTTAACAATACTTTACCTTCTAGACATACAGTACTGGTAGCTACCTTAACAGTACTTTACCTTCTAGAAAGTACTGGTAGCTACCTTAACAATACTTTACCTTCTAGACATACATTACTGGTAGCTACCTTAACAATACTTTACCTTCTAGACAGACAGTACTGGTAGCTACCTTAACAATACATTACCTTCTAGACAGACAGTACTGGTAGCTACCTTAACAATACTTTACTTTCTAGACAGTACTGGTAGCTACCTTAACAATACTTTACCTTCTAGACAGTACTGGTAGTTACCTTAACAATACTTTACCTTCTAGACAGACAGTACTGGTAGCTACCTTAACAATACTTTACCTTCTAGACAGACAGTACTGGTAGCTACCTTAACAGTACTTTACCTTCTAGAAAGTACTGGTAGCTACCTTAACAATACTTTACCTTCTAGACATACAGTACTGGTAGCTACCTTAACAGTACTTTACCTTCTAGAAAGTACTGGTAGCTACCTTAACAATACTTTACCTTCTAGACATACATTACTGGTAGCTACCTTAACAATACTTTACCTTCTAGACAGACAGTACTGGTAGCTACCTTAACAATACTTTACCTTCTAGACAGACAGTACTGGTAGCTACCTTAACAATACTTTACCTTCTAGACAGTACTGGTAGCTACCTTAACAATACGTTACCTTCTAGACAGTACTGGTTGTTACCTTAACAATACTTAACCTTCTAGACAGACAGTTCTGGTAACTACCTTAACAATACTTTACCTTCTAGACAGACAGTTTTGGTAGCTACCTTAACAATACTTTACTTTCTAGACAGTACTGGTAGTTACCTTAACAATACTTTACCTTCTAGACAGACAGTTCTGGTAACTACCTTAACAATACTTTACCTTCTAGACAGACAGTTTTGGTAGCTACCTTAACAATACTTTACCTTCTAGACAGTACTGGTAGTTACTTTAACAATACTTGACCTTCTAGACAGTACTGGTAGTTACCTTAACAATACTTGACCTTCTAGACAGTACTGGTAGTTACCTTAACAATACTTTGCCTTCTAGACAGACAGTACTGGTAGCTACCTTAACAATACTTTACCTTCTAGACATACAGTACTGGTAGCTACCTTAACAATACTTTACCTTCTAGACAGACAGTACTGGTAGCTACCTTAACAATACTTTACCTTCTAGACAATACTGGTAGCTACCTTAACAATACTTTACCTTCTAGGCAGACAGTACCGGTAGCTACCTTAACAATACTTTACCTTCTAGACAGTACTGGTAGCTGCCTTAACAATACTTTACCTTCTAGACAGTACTGGTAGTTACCTTAACAATACTTGACCTTCTAGACAGTGCTGGTAGCTACCTTAACAATACTTTACCTTCTAGAAAGACAGTACTGGTAGCTACCTTAACAATACTTTACCTTCTAGACAGTACTGGTAGCTACCTTAACAATAATTTACCTTCCAGACAGACAGTACTGGTAGCTACCTTAACAATACTTTACCTTCTAGTCAGTAATGGTAGCTACCTTAACAATACTTTACCTTCCAGACAGACAGTACTGGTAGCTACCTTAACAATACTTTACCTTCTAGACAGACAGTTCTGGTAACTACCTTAACAATACTTTACCTTCTAGACAGACAGTTTTGGTAGCTACCTTAACAATACTTTACCTTCTAGACAGTACTGGTAGTTACCTTAACAATACTTTACCTTCTAGACAGTACTGGTAGTTACCTTAACAATACTTTACCTTCTAGACAGACAGTACTGGTAGCTACCTTAACAATACTTTACCTTCTAGACATACAGTACTGGTAGCTACCTTAACAATACTTTACCTTCTAGACATACAGTAATGGTAGCTACCTTAACACTACTTTACCTTCTAGACAGACAGTACTGGTAGCTACCTTAACAATACGTTACCTTCTAGACAGTACTGGTAGCTCCCTTAACAATACTTTACCTTCCAGACAGACAGTACTGGTAGCTACCTTAACAATACTTTACCTTCTAGGCAGACAGTACTGGTAGCTACCTTAACAATACTTTACCTTCTAGACAGTACTGGTAGCTACCTTAACAATACTTTTACCTTCTAGACAGTACTGGTTGCTACCTTAACAATACTTTACCTTCTAGACAGACAGTACTGGTAGCTACCTTAACAATACGTTACCTTCTAGACAGTACTGGTAGCTACCTTAACAATACTTTACCTTCCAGACAGACAGTACTGGTAGCTACCTTAACAATACTTTACCTTCTAGACAGACAGTACTGGTAGCTACCTTAACAATACTTTACCTTCTAGACAGTACTGGTAGCTACCTTAACAATACTTAACCTTCTAGACAGTACGGGTTGCTACCTTAACAATACTTTACCTTCTAGACAGACAGTACTGGTAGCTACCTTAACAATACTTTACCTTCTAGACAGTACTGGTAGCTACCTTAACAATGCTTTACCTTCCAGACAGACAGTACTGGTAGCTACCTTAACAATACTTTACCTTCTAGACAGACAGTACTGGTAGCTACCTTAACAATACTTTACCTTCTAGACAGTACTGGTAGCTACCTTAACAACACTTTACCTTCTAGACATACAGTACTGGTAGCTACCTTAACAACACTTTACCTTCTAGACACAGACAGTACTGGTAGCTACCTTAACACTACTTTACCTTCTAGACAGACAGTACTGGTAGCTACCTTAACAATACTTTACCTTCTGGTAGCTACCTTAACAATACTTTACCTTCTAGACAGTACTGGTAGCTACCTTAACAATACTTTACCTTCTGGACAGACAGTACTGGTAGTTACCTTAACAATACTTTACCTTCTAGACATACAGTACTGGTAGCTACCTTAACAATACTTTACCTTCTAGACAGACAGTACTGGTAGCTACCTTAACAATACTTTACCTTTCGATAGACAGTAATGGTAGCTACCTTAACAACACTTTACCTTCTAGACATACAGTACTGGTAGCTACCTTCAACAATACTTTACCTTCTAGACATACATTACTGGTAGCTACATTAACAAGTACTTCTCCTTCTAGACATACAGTACTGGTAGCTACCTTGTAACAATACTTTACCTTCTATACAGACAGTACTGGTAGCTACCTTAACAGTATTTACCTTCTAAGACAATTACTGGTAGCTACCTTCAACAATACTTACCTTTCTAGACAGACATTACCTGGTAGCTACCTTAACAATACTTTAACTTCTAGACAAGTACTGGTAGCTACCTTAACAATACTTTAACTTCTAGACAGTTATGGTAGTTACCATAACAATACCTGACCTATCTAGACAGTGCTGGTAGCTACCTTAACAATACTTTACCTTCTAGAAAGACAGTACTGGTAGCTACCTTAACCAATACTTTACCTTCTAGACAGTACTGGTAGTACCTAACAATACTTTACCTTCCAGACAGGGGGGGGGACAGTACTGGTAGCTACCTAACAATACTTTACTTCTAGACAGACAGTACTGGTAGCTACCCTTAACAAACTTTAATTCTAGACAGTACTGGTAGATACCTTAACAATAACTTAACCTTCTAGACATTACTGGTGTACCTTAACAAT
>NW_024061498.1:0-5000 GCF_016432855.1 Salvelinus namaycush
GTCTCATTTGGGACAGCAGTCTCTCTCTCTCTGTCCCCTATCCCAACAGGAGACTACAGCCAGCTGACAGGCCAGTAAGAGCTGTCTCATTTGGGACAGCAGTCTCTCTCTCTCTGTCCCCTATCCCAACAGGAGACTACAGCCAGCTGACAGGCCAGTAAGAGCTGTCTCATTTGGGACAGCAGTCTCTCTCTCTCTGTCCCCTAACCCAACAGGAGACTACAGCCAGCTGACAGGCCAGTAAGAGCTGTCTCATTTGGGACAGCAGTCTCTCTCTCTCTGTCCCCTAACCCAACAGGAGACTACAGCCAGCTGACAGGCCAGTAAGAGCTGTCTCATTTGGGACAGCAGTCTCTCTCTCTCTGTCCCCTATCCCAACAGGAGACTAAAGCCAGCTGACAGGCCAGTAAGAGCTGTCTCATTTGGCACAGCAGTCTCTCTCTCTCTGTCCCCTATCCCAACAGGAGACTAAAGCCAGCTGACAGGACAGTAAGAGCTGTCTTCATTTGGGACAGCAGTCTCTCTCTCTCTGTCCCCTATCCCAACAGGAGACTACAGCCAGCTGACAGGACAGTAAGAGCTGTCTCATTTGGGACAGTAGTCTCTCTCTTTCTCTGTCCCCTATCCCAACAGGAGACTAAAGCCAGCTGACAGGCCAGTAAGAGCTGTCTCATTTGGGACAGCAGTCTCTCTCTCTCTGTCCCCTATCCCAACAGGAGACTAAAGCCAGCTGACAGGCCAGTAAGAGCTGTCTCATTTGGGACAGTAGTCTCTCTCTTTCTCTGTCCCCTATCCCAACAGGAGACTACAGCCAGCTGACAGGCCAGTAAGAGCTGTCTCATTTGGGACAGTAGTCTCTCTCTTTCTCTGTCCCCTATCCCAACAGGAGACTAAAGCCAGCTGACAGGCCAGTAAGAGCTGTCTTCATTTGGGACAGCAGTCTCTCTCTCTCTGTCCCCTATCCCAACAGGAGACTACAGCCAGCTGACAGGCCAGTAAGAGCTGTCGACGAGGCAGGCTAAGTGTTGATATTTGCTAGCAGACATAGAGGACCTGCTGGAGGACTGACCGCATGCTGGGGGAGCTGAGGGTGGAGGACATGACCACATGCTGGGGGAGCTGAGGCTGGAGGACTGACCGCAGGCTGGGGGAGCTGAGGCTGGAGGACTGACCGCAGGAGGACCTGCTGGAGGACTGACCACAGGCTGGGGGAGCTGAGGCTGGAGGACTGACCGCATGCTGGGGGAGCTGAGGGTGGAGGACATGACCACATGCTGGGGGAGCTGAGGCTGGAGGACTGACCGCAGAAGGACCTGCTGGAGGACTGACCGCATGCTGGGGGAGCTGAGGGTGGAGGACATGACCACAGGCTGGGGGAGCTGAGGCTGGAGGACTGACCGCAGGCTGGGGGAGCTGAGGCTGGAGGACTGACCGCAGGAGGACCTGCTGGAGGACTGACCACAGGCTGGGGGAGCTGAGGGTGGAGGACATGACCACAGGCTGGGGGAGCTGAGGCTGGAGGACTGACCGCAGGCTGGGGGAGCTGAGGCTGGAGGACTGATCGCAGGAGGAGCTGTTGGAGGACTGACCGCAGGCTGGGGGAGCTGAGGGTGGAGGACTGACCACAGCAGGACCTGCTGGAGGACTGACCACAGGCTGGGGGAGCTCAAATCAAATCAAATCAAATCAAATAGGTTAGATTACTTGTTGGTTATTACTGCATTGTCGGAACTAGAAGCACAAGCATTTCGCTACACTCGCATTAACATCTGCTAACCATGTGTATGTGACAAATAAAATTTGATTTGATTTGATTTGAGCTCCCCCAGCCTGTGGTCAGTCCTCCAGCAGGTCCTGCTGTGGTCAGTCCTCCACCCTCAGCTCCCCCAGCCTGCGGTCAGTCCTCCAACAGCTCCTCCTGCGATCAGTCCTCCAGCCTCAGCTCCCCCAGCCTGCGGTTAAAACATTCCCAAACCAGAAACCGTGGACTGATGGCAGCATTCGCGTGAAACTGAAAGCGCGAACCACTGCTTTTAACCAGGGCAAGGTGACCGGAAACATGACCGAATACAAACAGTGTAGCTATTCTCTCCGCAAGGCAATCAAACAAGCTAAGTCCCAGTATAGAGACAAAGTAGAGTCGCAATTCAACAGCTCAGACACAAGAGGTATGTGGCAGGGTCTACAGTCATTCACGGATTACAAAAAGAAAACCAGCCCCGTCGCGGACCAGGATGTCTTGCTCCTAGACAGGCTAAATAACTTTTTTGCTCGCTTTGAGGACAATACAGTGCCACTGACACGGCCCGCTACCAAAACCTGCGGGCTCTCCTTCACTGCAGCCTAGGTGAGTAAAACATTTAAACGTGTTAACCCTCGCAAGGCTGCAGGCTCAGACGGCATTCCCAGCCGCGTCCTCAGAGCATGCGCAGACCAGCTGGCTGGTGTGTTTAAGGACATATTCAATCAATCCTTATCCCAGTCTGCTGTTCCCACATGCTTCAAGAGGACCACCATTGTTCCTGTTCCCAAGAAAGCTAAGGTAACTGAGCTAAACGACTACCGCCCCGTAGCACTCACTTCCGTCATCATGAAGTGCTTTGAGAGACTAGTCAAGGACCATATCACCTCCACCCTACCTGACACCCTAGACCCACTCCAATTTGCTTACCGACCCAATAGGTCCACAGACGACGCAATCGCAACCACACTGCACACTGCCCTAACCCATCTGGACAAGAGGAATACCTATGTGAGAATGCTGTTCATTGACTACAGCTCAGCATTTAACACCATAGTACCCTCCAAACTCGTCATCAAGCTCGAGACCCTGGGTCTCGACCCCGCCCTGTGCAACTGGGTCCTGGACTTCCTGACGGGCCGCCCCCAGGTGGTGAGGGTAGGTAACAACATCTCCACCCCGCTGATCCTCAACACCGGGGCCCCACAAGGGTGCGTTCTGAGCCCTCTCCTGTACTCCCTGTTCACCCACGACTGCGTGGCCATGCACGCCTTCAACTCAATCATCAAGTTTGCGGACGACACTACAGTGGTAGGCTTGATTACCAACAACGACGAGACGGCCTACAGGGAGGAGGTGAGGGCCCTCGGAGTGTGGTGTCAGGAAAATAACCTCACACTCAACGTCAACAAAACAAAGGAGATGATTGTGGACTTCAGGAAACAGCAGAGGGAGCACCCCCCTATCCACATCGACGGGACAGTAGTGGAGAAGGTGGAAAGTTTTAAGTTCCTCGGTGTACACATCACGGACAAACTGAATTGGTCCACCCACACAGACAGCGTTGTGAAGAAGGCGCAGCAGCGCCTCTTCAACCTCAGGAGGCTGAAGAAATTCGGCTTGTCACCAAAAGCACTCACAAACTTCTACAGATGCACAATCGAGAGCATCCTGTCGGGCTGTATCACCGCCTGGTACGGCAACTGCTCCGCCCACAACCGTAAGGCTCTCCAGAGGGTAGTGAGGTCTGCACAACGCATCACCGGGGGAAAACTACCTGCCCTCCAGGACACCTACACCACCCGATGTCACAGGAAGGCCATAAAGATCATCAAGGACAACAACCACCCAAGCCACTGCCTGTTCACCCCGCTATCATCCAGAAGGCAAGGTCAGTACAGGTGCATCAAAGCAGGGACTGAGAGACTGAAAAACGTCAATATATTCGTCAATATTGTTGTTGGACGCAATGCGGAACATATCCCAATCCACGTGATCGAAGCAGTCTTGAAGCGTGGAATCAGATTGGTCGGACCAGCGTTGAACAGACCTGAGCGAGGGAGCTTGTTGTTTTAGTTTCTGTTTGTAGGCTGGAAGCAACAAAATGGAGTCGTGGTCAGCTTTTCCGAAAGGAGGGCGGGGAAGGGCCTTATATGCGTCGCGGAAGTTAGTATAACAATGATCCAAGGTTTTACCAGCCCTGGTAGCACAATCGATATGCTGATAGAATTTAGGGAGTTTTGTTTTCAGATTAGCCTTGTTAAAATCCCCAGCTACGATGAATGCAGCCTCAGGGTGTGTGGTTTCCAGTTTACAAAGAGTCAGATAAAGTTCGTTCAGGGCCATCGATGTGTCTGCTTGGGGGGGAATATATACGGCTGTGATTATAATCGAAGAGAATTCCCTTGGTAGATAATGCGGTCGACATTTGATTGTGAGGAATTCTAGATCAGGTGAACAGAATGACTTGAGTTCCTGTATGTTGTTATGATCACACCACGTCTCGTTAATCATAAGGCATACACCCCCGCCCCTCTTCTTACCAGAAAGATGTTTGTTTCTGTCGGCGCGATGCGTGAAGAAACCAGCTGGCTGCACCGACTCCGTTAGCGTCTCTTGAGTGAGCCATGTTTCCGTGAAGCAGAGAACGTTACAATCCCTGATGTCTCTCTGGAATGTTACCCGTGCTCGGATTTCATCAACCTTATTGTCAAGAGACTGGACATTGGCGAGTAGTATGCTAGGGAGTGGAGCGCGATGTGCCCGTCTCCGAAGCTTGACCAGGAGACCGCTTCGTTTGCCCCTTTTTCGGCGTCGCTTAGGGTCGCCGGCTGAGCGTGGAGGACTGACCGCAGGAGGACCTGCTGGAGGACTGACCACAGGCTGGGGGAGCTGAGGCTGGAGGACTGACTGCAGGCTGGGGGAGCTGAGGCTGGAGGACTACAGTACTGCTGGGCTATGGTTTGGCTTGTCATGATAGTGGTCCTATTCTGCTGGGAGGAGACAGAGTGTGTGGTAGAGTGTATCCTAGGCATGTCCCTGTGTGTGTGGTAGAGTGTATCCTAGGCATGTCCCTGTGTGTGTGGTAGAGTGTATCCTAGGCATGTCCCTGTGTGTGTGGTAGAGTGGATCCCTGTGTGTGTGGTAGAGTGTATCCCTGTGTGTGTGGTAGAGTGTATCCTAGGCATGTCCCTGTGTGTGTGGTAGAGTGTATCCCTGTGTGTGTGGTAGAGTGTATCCCTGTGTGTGTGGTAGAGTG
>NW_024061498.1:7500-20000 GCF_016432855.1 Salvelinus namaycush
ACAGGAATGGACTGTAACCTCAATAACCCTACAGGAATGGACTGTAACCTCAATAACCCTACAGGAATGGACTGTTACCTCAATAACCCCTACAGTAATGGACTGTAACCTCAATAACCCCTACAGGAATGGACTGTAACCTCAATAACCCTACAGGAATGGACTGTAACCTCAATAACCCTACAGGAATGGACTGTTACCTCAATAACCCTACAGGAATGGACTGTTACCTCAATAACCCTACAGGAATGGACTGTAACCTCAATAACCCTACAGTAATGGACTGTTACCTCAATAACCCCTACAGGAATGGACTGTTACCTCAATAACCCTACAGGAATGGACTGTTACCTCAATAACCCTACAGGAATGGACTGTAACCTCAATAACCCTACAGTAATGGACTGTAACCTCAATAACCCTACAGGAATGGACTGTTACCTCAATAACCCTACAGGAATGGACTGTTACCTCAATAACCCCTACAGGAATGGACTGTTACCTCAATAACCCTACAGGAATGGACTGTAACCTCAATAACCCTACAGGAATGGACTGTTACCTCAATAACCCTACAGGAATGGACTGTTACCTCAATAACCCTACAGGAATGGACTGTTACCTCAATAACCCTACAGGAATGGACTGTAACCTCAATAACCCTACAGGAATGGACTGTAACCTCAATAACCCCTACAGTAATGGACTGTTTTAATCTCAATAACCCCTACAGGAATGGACTGTTACCTCAATAACCCCTACAGTAATGGACTGTTTTAATCTCAATAACCCTACAGGAATGGACTGTAACCTCAATAACCCTACAGGAATGGACTGTAACCTCAATAACCCTACAGGAATGGACTGTTACCTCAATAACCCTACAGGAATGGACTGTTACCTCAATAACCCTACAGGAATGGACTGTTACCTCAATAACCCTACAGGAATGGACTGTAACCTCAATAACCCTACAGGAATGGACTGTTACCTCAATAACCCCTACAGTAATGGACTGTTTTAATCTCAATAACCCCTACAGGAATGGACTGTAACCTCAATAACCCTACAGGAATGGACTGTAACCTCAATAACCCTACAGGAATGGACTGTTACCTCAATAACCCCTACAGGAATGGACTGTAACCTCAATAACCCTACAGGAATGGACTGTAACCTCAATAACCCTACAGGAATGGACTGTAACCTCAATAACCCTACAGGAATGGACTGTAACCTCAATAACCCTACAGGAATGGACTGTTACCTCAATAACCCTACAGGAATGGACTGTTTTAATCTCAATAACACTACAAGACTGACTTATTTTGTTGAGTTCTACACACTGTGTTGAGCTGGTATCTCTAATGCTCTACCTTTGGAGGGTCGTTTTAGAAGGCCTGACTGGTGACTCTGCCACGGGCACTGGCTCAGTGATGCTCAGTGATGCTGTGTGTCCCGGCCTGGAGAGATAGTGATTCTGAGTGAGCAGCACAGTGGTATGGAGCGACTGGTTGTGTGTGTGTGTGTGTGTGTGTGTGTGTGTGTGTGTGTGTGTGTGTGTGTGTGTGTGTGTGTGTGTGTGTGTGTGTGTGTGTGTGTGTGTGTGTGTGTGTGTGTGTTCCCCTGCCCCCTCCCTACCCCCCGTGTCCTGAGGCATAACAGAGCCATCCTGATAGAAGGGGAGAAGGACAGGCATCGTCTCTATCACATGCTCAATTAGAGCGTTTTCCATTAACATCAGTGTCAGCACTCACAAATACTGAGTTATTACTCCTGAACAGGCTTCACAGCACCCTGCTGGCATAGATACAGAAACACACACACACACACACACACACACACACACACACACACACACACACACACACACACACACACACACACACACACACACACACACACACACACACACACACACACACACACACACCGTAGGCTGAATAGATGTTCCAAGGTGCTGAGTTGCATAATGGACAGCGCTGCGCTGACCAATCACCATCCAGTACAGCTAATCAGCATAACACCCCTATAGAACACAAACCTCGTCGTCTGCGTCCCAAACGGAATCTTATTTCATAATAGTGCACTACTTTGGAGCAGAACCCTATTGGCTCTGGTCAAAAGAAGCGCACTATAAGGTTCCATTTGGGACTCATTTGGAACTCATAGACACCTTAGTCCTGTTGTAATGACCAATCTGTGTCAGGCATGACGGATGTCTGCTATGATCACTGCTCTTAGCTTAATTAGCTAGGCTACCGTAGACGATGACAGAACTAGCCTGTACTACACTACAGAACTGATCACTACTCTTAGCTTAATTAGCTAGGCTACCGTAGACGATGGCAGAACTAGCCTGTACTACACTACAGAACTGATCACTACTCTTAGCTTAATTAGCTAGGCTACCGTAGACGATGGCAGAACTAGCCTGTACTACACTACAGAACTGATCACTGCTCTTAGCTTAATTAGCTAGGCTACCGTAGACGATGACAGAACTAGACTGTACTACACTACAGAACTGATCACTACTCTTAGCTTAATTAGCTAGGCTACCGTAGACGATGACAGAACTAGCCTGTACTACACTACAGAACTGATCACTACTCTTAGCTTAATTAGCTAGGCTACCGTAGACGATGACAGAACTAGCCTGTACTACACTACAGAACTGATCACTACTCTAAGCTTAATTAGCTAGGCTACCGTAGACGATGACAGAACTAGCCTGTACTACACTACAGAACTGATCACTGCTCTTAGCTTAATTAGCTAGGCTACTGTAGACGATGACAGAACTAGCCTGTACTACACTACAGAACTGATCACTACTCTTAGCTTAATTAGCTAGGCTACCGTAGACGATGACAGAACTAGCCTGTACTACACTACAGAACTGATCACTGCTCTTAGTTAGGCTACACAGCCTACCATTGATAATGGCACTAGCAAAACACTGCCCTGTAGTATCATACAATTATAATTACTACAACTACTAGAATGTCCATTCAACTAATGCTTCTGTGATGGGAGGACCGGCAGCCATATTGAGGCTACCAGTCTAACTGCTGTGATGGGAGTTCCAGCAGCTATATTGAGGGTACTAGTCACACTGCTGTGATGGGAGGACCAGCAGCCATATTGAGGGTAACAGTCAAACTGCTGTGATGGGAGGACCAGCAGCCATATTGAGGGTAACAGTCAAACTGCTGTGATGGGAGGACCAGCAGCCATATTGAGGGTACCAGTCAAACTGCTGTGATGGGAGGACCAGCAGCCATATTGAGGGTACCAGTCAAACTGCTGTGATGGGAGGACCAGCAGCCATATTGAGGGTAACAGTCAAACTGCTGTATAGTGTATTCTGTTATTCTGTAATCCATTTTCTGACACCTGAGGCTTAGAAACTGAGACATATACATGTCATCCTCCTCAGGGTCACTGTTCACACACGCACACACACGCACACACACACACACACACACACGCACGCACGCACGCACGCACGCACGCACGCACGCACGCACGCACACACACACACACACACACACACACTCACATAAAATCCCTCAACGCAAAGAAACACTAATCTAGCGTGACACGCCTCCCTTCGCCATATCAGCCTCACTCCAGCGCTGTTCTCCTTCTCCTCCTCCTCCTCCTCCTCTGCCTTTCACACAGAGATAGAGTGAGTAAACACACAGTAAGACAAAGCACCGGGCCCCAGCAGCCCACAGTTACCGGCTGGCAGGTTCCACTAAGGAGGAGGACAGGGAGACTACAGTCAGTGATGGGGCCTTCAGGGGCTGCCTTTCAGCTGCTTTTAGTCTTGTTTTTTCTCTCTCTCTCTCTCTCTCTCTCTCTCTCTCTCTCTGTCTCTCTCTCTCTCTCTCTGTCTCTCTCTCTCTCTCTCTCTCTCTCTCTCTCTCTCTCTCTCTCTCTCTCTCTCTCTCTCTCTCTCTCTCTCTGTCTCTCTGTCTCTCTGTCTCTCTGTCTCTCTTGCTCTCCTCTGTGTATGTGTGCTTATCAGGGCTTGCCCGCGGTCCATCTGTGAGCATGGAAAGCTTTTTAGAACCAAAGAGAGACTGGGATGGAGGGAGAATAGAGAGAAAAGAGGATGGCCTTTCCTTCTTTCCCTAGGCTGCCCCTCTCTGATGGGTTTTTTCCCACTCTCTCCATTATTCTTCCTGGGACTTGAGGCCTCTATTAACTGTTAGAGAGCGAGAGAGCGAGAGAGCGAGAGAGCGAGAGCAAGAGCGAGAGAACGAAAAAGCTTGATAGAAAACGAGGGTTTCTTTCCTCTGTGGTGATGGGATGTTTCAATGAGGCTGTGGGACTCCTGCTCTGCTCTACACAATGAGAGGACCAGACATGAAACATATTATTCCCTTCACATCACCATACATACAGTACAGGCTCACACCCCCCCTCCCACACACACACACACACACACACACACACACACACACACACACACACACACACACACACACACACACACACACACACACACACACACACACACACACACACACACACACACGGCAAAGCCAACAAGCCCCAGACACAAGAGGCAGATTCCCCGTTGATGTTGATTGGTAGCAGTGGTGTGGAAGTCAAGGAGATCAGATGAGTGTCAACACTGAGGGAAATAAATCCTGTTCTGAAGACAGTCCATTACTGTAGAGGTGGGTGGCAGCCATAGAGATGTACTAGAGAACTGATCTCCTGTCAAAGACGCTGCCCGTGCAACATCAGGCTTTGGTCCAACTCTATGGTCGCACACAGAATGAGAGAGATGCTTAGCTTCCTCAGTGGAAACCCCATCATAGAAAACTGGTTCTAACTGAATAAATACATCTACATGTATGTGGGGAGGAAGTATGAGTCGAGGAGGGCAAGATTATCTTTCACACTGACAAAAGCCTCTTCGGGAGGCCTCAGTACAAAGTGTAAATACTGTTTTGATTTCATGAATGGTTGGTTGATTGATTTATTGATTGGCTGATTGACTGGTTGATTGATTTATTGATTGGCTGATTGACTGGTTGATTGGTTTATTGATTGGCTGATTGATTGATTTATTGATTGGCTGATTGACTGGTTGATTGATTTATTGATTGGCTGATTGACTGACTCAGACAGAGTTGCCTGGGACCACACTGTACTGTACTCACCACAATGAATGATTGATTCATGTATTAATTGATTGATCACTTGATTGACAGATTGTCTGTTTGATTGATTGACTGTTTGACACTGTAATGTACTCACCCCACGACCACGATGATGAAATCCAGTAAGTTCCATCCGTTCCTCAGGTATGCGTTCGGGTGGAAGAGCAGTCCGTAGGCTATTACCTTCAGAAAGGCTTCTACTGTGAAGACGATGAGGAAGAGATACTCTACCCGCTCCTACAGAGAGACACAGGAGAGAAGAAGAAGGAGATTACTTTATTGTTGTCCAACAGAAATGTTACTTCGGGGCGGCAGGTAGCCTAGTGGTTAGAGAGTTGGACTTGTAACCAACAGGTTGCTAGATCGAATCCCCAAGCTGACAAGGTAAAAATCTGTCGTTCTGCCCCTGAACAAGGCAGTTAACCCACTGCTCCTAGGCCGTCATTGTAAATAAGAATTAGTTCTTAACTGACTTGCCTAGTTAAATAAAGGTTAAAAAATAAATCACTAAAAAAATATAGAGTGGGAGGAGACGTCAGGATATTGTTCCTGTGATTTGATAAGCTGTAATAAAGGAGAATAGTGATACTTTAAACCCAGACGTTTTAAATGTTCTCTGAAATGTCAAGCGTTTTATTTATGCCAGTACTTAGGAGAGAACATCTTGCTTTGAGCGCTGCGTTGCTACGTCTCGTTGCTACGTCGTTAATCAACATGATGAAAATATATGAGAGATCTAAAGATGAGAGGGATGAATAAAACACACACACACACTCTCTCTCTCTCTCTCTCTCTCTCTCTCTCTCTCTCTCTCTCTCTCTCTCTCTCTCTCTCTCTCTCTCTCTCTCTCTCTCTCTCTCTGTCTCTCTCTCTCTCTCTGTCTCTCTCTGTCTCTCTCTCTCTCTCTCTCTCTCTCTCTCTCTGTCTCTCTGTCTCTCTCTCTCTCTCTCTCTCTCTCTCTCTCTCTCTCTCTCTCTCTCTCTCTCTCTCTCTCTCTCTGTCTTTTTGGTTAGAAATAGAACTCCATGTGGAAAGGGTTCTACCTGGAACCTAAAACGTTATGTCAGGAAACAAAAATAGTTCTTCAAAGGGTTCTCCTATGGGGAGAGCCAAAGAACCCTTTTAGTTTCTAGATAGCACCTTTTATAAGACTGTATAGACTCAGTGCTCACAGTAGATTCAGGTTACTGTGAGGCAGACCCACAGTGGGAGAGGAGAGAGGACAGTAGATTCAGGTTACTGTGAGGCAGACCCACAGTGGGAGAGGAGAGAGGACAGTAGATTCAGGTTACTGTGAGGCAGACCCACAGTGGGAGAGGAGAGAGGACAGTAGATTCAGGTTACTGTGAGGCAGACCCACAGTGGGAGAGGAGAGAGGACAGTAGATTCAGGTTACTGTGAGGCAGACCCACAGTGGGAGAGGAGAGAGGACAGTAGATTCAGGTTACTGTGAGGCAGACCCACAGTGGGAGAGGAGAGAGGACAGTAGATTCAGGTTACTGTGAGGCAGACCCACAGTAGGAGAGGAGAGAGGACAGTAGATTCAGGTTACTGTGAGGCAGACCCACAGTGGGAGAGGAGAGAGGACAGTAGATTCAGGTTACTGTGAGGCAGACCCACAGTGGGAGAGGAGAGAGGACAGTAGATTCAGGTTACTGTGAGGCAGACCCACAGTGGGAGAGGAGAGAGGACAGTAGATTCAGGTTACTGTGAGGCAGACCCACAGTGGGAGAGGAGAGAGGACAGTAGATTCAGGTTACTGTGAGGCAGACCCACAGTGGGAGAGGAGAGAGGACAGTAGATTCAGGTTACTGTGAGGCAGACTTGGTGGCCTGTCTGTCTTTTTATCTCATGGAACCGACCCAAAAAACCGACCCAGAGATCAGTTAGACTTCTGCACCACCAGGCTGCACCACCAGGCTGCACCACCAGGCTGCACCACCCCACCAGGCTGGACCACCAGGCTGCACCACCAGGCTGGACCACCAGGCTGCACCACCAGGCTGTACCACCAGGCTGCACCACCCCACCAGGCTGCACCACCCCACCAGGCTGCACCACCAGTCTGCACCACCAGGCTGCACCACCAGGCTGCACCACCCCACCAGGTTGGACCACCAGGCTGCACCACCAGGCTGGACCACCAGGCTGCACCACCAGGCTGGACCACCAGGCTGCACCACCAGGCTGCACCACCAGGCTGCACCACCAGGCTTCACCACCAGGCTTCACCACCAGGCTGCACCACCAGGCTGGACCACCAGGCTGCACCAGCAGGCTGGACCACCAGGCTACTGTAACTATACCAGCATACAACAACACTTCTCTGTGCCAAATAATACCGTCTGCATGCCAAACATCACCCTATTCCCTATGATGTGCACTACTTTTCACCAGAGCCCTATGGGTACCCTAGTTCACTAAATAGGGAATAGGGTGATGTCTGGGACGCAAGTCCCTCTCTGCTCACCTGCCGCTGCCTGTAGGATATTACTGCATTCAAAACAACCAAACTCAGCTTTGGCGGCCCACTTCAGCCCATTATGAGTCTATTAGCAGGCAGCGATAGCAGGCAGTGATAGCAGGCAGCGATAGCAAGCATTGATAGCAGGGAGTGATAGCAGGCAGCGATAGCAAGCATTGAAAGCAAGCAGTGATAGCAGGCAGCGATAGCAGGCAGTGATAGCAAGCAGTGATAGCAGGCAAAGATAGCAATAATTGATAGCTTGCATCGATAGCATGCATCGATAGCAGGCAGCGATAGCAGGCAGTGATAGCAATCATTGATAGCAGGCAGCGATAGCAGGCAGCGATAGCAGGCAGTGATAGCAGGCAATGATAGCAGGCATCGATAGCAAGCAGTGATAGCAGGCAGCGATAGCAGTCAGTGATAGCAAGCAGTGATAGCAGGCATTGATAGCAAGCAGTGATAGCAGGCAGTGATAGCAAGCAGTGATAGCAGGCATCGATAGCAAGCAGTGATAGCAGGCACCGATAGCAGGCAGCGATAGCAAGCATTGATAGCAAGCAGTGATAGCAGGCAGCGATAGCAGGCAGTGATAGCAAGCAGTGATAGCAGGCACAGATAGCAATCATTGATAGCTTGCATCGATAGCATGCATCGATAGCAGGCAGCGATAGCAGGCAGTGATAGCAATCATTGATAGCAGGCAGCGATAGCAGGCAGCGATCGCAGGCAGTGATAGCAGGCAGTGATAGCAGGCAGCGATAGCAAGCAGTGATAGCAGGCATCGATAGCAGGCAGTGATAGCAAGCAGTGATAGCAGGCAGCGATAGCAAGCAGTGATAGCAGGCACCGATAGCAGGCAGTGATAGCAAGCAGTGATAGCAGGCAGTGATAGCAAGCAGTGATAGCAGGCAGCGATAGCAGGCAGCGATAGCAGGCAGTGATAGCAGGCAGCGATAGCAAGCATTGATAGCAAGCAGTGATAGCAGGCAGCGATAGCAAGCATTGATAGCAAGCAGTGATAACAGACAGCGATAGCAGGCAGTGATAGCAGGCAGCGATAGCAGGCAGTGATAGCAAGTACTGATAGCTTGTAGCGATAGTGGGCAGCGATAGCAAGCATTGATAGCAAGCAGTGATAACAGACAGCGATAGCAGGCAGTGATAGCAGGCAGCGATAGCAGGCAGTGATAGCAAGCAAAGATAGCAATCATTGATAGCTTGCAGCGATAGCATGCAGCGATAGCAATCATTGATAGCAGGCAGTGATAGCAAGCAGTGATAGCAGGCAGCGATAGCAGGCAGTGATAGCAAGTATTGATCGCTTGTAGCGATAGCATGCAGCAGTGCTATTTCATTCAAACATCCCATTTTGTTCTCTGTACTTGACTTTGAATCACGCTGACAGACAGTGCTGCCAATTCCTGACAGGAGTTAATTTGTGTAAACTGATCCTGTGGGTTTTGTCAAGGTGCAGTTTCCCCTGTTGTCTTAAAGGTGTCTGGTCGGGTTCAATTCAATCTAACCTGTAGTGTGCTAGTCCTTGATGCAGTAGCTCTTTTTCCGTTGGTAATATAACAGCACAGTGTTGTTCCTGTATAGACCTACTACTACATCTTACTAGGTAGACTCTCACAGGTAGAGGCTTTCAGTTTTAGAGGAAGACGTGTGTGTGCAGGAAGTTGTTAGTAAACAAAGTCAGTGTAAACAGTGTTTGATTGAATATCAGCCTCTCTCTCTGTGTGTGTCACAAATCCTGCCTGTTGTTCTGAATGTCCCCTGTTCTTCTCACTCTCTCTCTCTCTCTCTCTCTCTCTCTCTCTGTGTCTCTCTCTCTCTCTCTCTCTCTCTCTCTCTCTCTCTCTCTCTCTCTCTCTCTCTCTCTCTCTCTCTCTCTCTCTCTCTGTGTCACAGATCCTGCCTGCCGTTCTGAATGTCCCCTGTTCATAAACATTCCACTGCCTGCCTCAGCATTCCACCGGGTGGGGGCGTTTCCATTTCAACCTCAGCCAGAGAGATTCATGGGAACTTTCCTGGGATGGCCAGGGGGGCTGTTATGTCGCGTGACCTCACAGAGGGTTTAGGGCGCATCCCAAATGGCACCCTAGTCATGCACTGCTTTTGACCAGAGCCCTATGTGCCCTATGAGCCCTATGGGTCCTGGTCAAATGTAGTGCACTACAAAGGGAATAGGGTGCCATTTGGGCCACAGTATACATACAGTAAGTCACAGCTGGATAATACCACCATCACCCAAAACATCCCCACCCAACTCATCATCTAGCCCTCCACCCAACCACCCACTCACTCCCGCTACCCTAGCCCACGTGAGTCCACCTCTCCCGGGACACAGTCACAGCTGTGCCCCTCCCCCACCCCCTCCTCCATCCAACCTCCAGAGACTTCCATTCCCAGGGTCAGGGCTGTGAAAGGGACAGAGAGCCCTGCCAGGTCTGCTCCCCTTCCACCAAGCCTCGGTCCTGGGAACAGAATACAGCAGAATACAGCTAGCTGGATGGTTCTAGCTGGATGGATCTAGATGGATCTGTCTAGCTGGATGGTTCTAACTGGATCTGTCTAGCTGGATCTGTCTAGCTGGATCTGTCTAGCTGGATCTGTCTAGCTGGATCTGTCTAGCTGGGTGGATCTAGCTGGATGGATCTAGATGGATGGATCTAGATGGATGGATCTAACTGGATCTGTCTAGCTGGATGGATCTAACTGGATCTGTCTAGCTGGATCTGACTAACTGGATGGATCTAACTGGATGGATCTAGCTGGATGGATCTAGATGGATGGATATAGCTGGATGGATCTAGATGGATGGATCTAGATGGATGGATCTAACTGGATCTGTCTAGCTGGATCTGTCTAACTGGATGGATCTAGATGGATGGATCTAGATGGATGGATATAGATGGATGGATCTAGATGGATGGATCTAACTGGATCTGTCTAGCTGGATCTGTCTAACTGGATGGATCTAGATGGATGGATCTAGATGGATGGATATAGCTGGATGGATATAGCTGGATGGATCTAGATGGATGGATCTAGATGGATGGATCTAGATGGATGGATCTAACTGGATCTGTCTAGCTGGATCTGTCTAACTGGATGGATCTAGATGGATGGATCTAGATGGATGGATATAGCTGGATGGATCTAGATGGATGGATCTAGATGAATGGATCTAGATGGATGGATATAGCTGGATGGATCTAGATGGATGGATATAGCTGGATGGATCTAGATGGATGGATCTAGATGGATGTCTAGCTGGATGGATCTAGATGGATGGATCTAGATGGATGGATCTAGATGGATGTCTAGCTGGATGGATCTAGATGGATGGATCTAACTGGATGGATCTAGATGGATGGGTCTAGATGGATGGATCTAGATGGATGTCTAGCTGGATGGATCTAGATGGATGGATCTAACTGGATGTCTACCTGGATGGATCTAACTGGATGGATCTAGATGGATGGATCTAGCTGGATGGATCTAACTGGATGGATCTAACTGGATGGATCTAGATGGATGGATCTAACTGGATGGATCTAGATGGATGGATCTAGCTGGATGGATCTAGATGGATGTCTAACTGGATGGATCTAGATGGATGGATCTAGATGGATGTCTAACTGGATGGATCTAACTGGATGGATCTAGATGGATGGATCTAGATGGATGGATCTAGATGGATGGATCTAGATGGATGGATCTAACTGGATGGATCTAGATGGATGGATCTAGATGGATGGATCTAGATGGATGGATCTAGATGGATCTGTCTAACTGGATCTGTTTAACTGGATGGATCTAACTGGATGGATCTAGCTGGATGGATCTAGCAGAGTATAGATTATAGTCTAAACATACTGCAAAATATACTGCATATTATAGATTATAGTCTAAATATACTGCTAAATATACTGCATATTATAGATTATAGTCTAAAAATACTGGTCTGGTAAAAACAACACTGAGCCGTGAACGAGTGTCCCCGCCGACCCAGAGGACTGGGTGATCTCACTCTCCGAAGCGAGTGTTTTAAATAACGTCAACACTCGCACGGCTGCAGGGCCTGACGGATTTCCCAGAGTATGCGCAGAACAGCTGGCAGACATATTCATGGACATTGTCAAGCTCTCCTTGCCCCAGTGTCTAATCCCCACGTCTCAAGCTGACCACCATCAGTCCCGTTCCTAAGAACTCTGAGGCTACCTGTCACAATGACTACCACCCTGTAACAGTCACTGTAAACACTCTGAGGCTTCCTGTCACAATGACTACCACCCTGTAACAGTCACTGTAAACACTCTGAGGCTTCCTGTCACAATGACCACCACCCTGTAACAGTCACTGTAAACACTCTGAGGCTGCCTGTCACAATGACCACCACCCTGTAACAGTCACTGTAAACACTCTGAGGCTGCCTGTCACAATGACTACCACCCTGTAACAGTCACTGTAAACACTCTGAGGCTTCCTGTCACAATGACTACCACCCTGTAACAGTCACTGTAAACACTCTGAGGCTTCCTGTCACAATGACTACCACCCTGTAACAGTCACTGTAAACACTCTGAGGCTGCCTGTCACAATGACTACCACCCTGTAACAGTCACTGTAAACACTCTGAGGCTTCCTGTCACAATGACTACCACCCTGTAACAGTCACTGTAAACACTCTGAGGCTTCCTGTCACAATGACTACCACTCTGTAACAGTCACTGTAAACACTATGAGAGGCTCGCACACATCAACTCCATCATCCAGGACACTCTAGACCCACTCCAACTTGCATACCGCCCCAACAAATCCCTAGAGGATGCGATATCAAC